>NW_017307029.1:554480-570340 GCF_000935625.1 Nanorana parkeri | reverse complement strand
ACTTTATTGCTATCACACAGGAGCTAGCAACTCCTGTGTAATAGCATTTGGAGGTGACAGGTTCTCTTAATTGACCCTGTCACCTCCAAAACAGGAGTTCTAGCAAGCGGCTTCACACTACATTTAGCCTTGCTTTCCCAGAGCAGGGCTAAATGTAGAAAATAACTTTCCGCATGTTCCAGGCGTCGGGGGATTCAACATTGCTGCCGCCCCTCCGCTCCCTGCCGCCCCTCCGCTGGGCCTCAGTGGCCTTGTGGGGAATCCGGGCCTGTGTATGGTGTATATCTTCGTTACATTGGCGGTCATTGTGAATACTTTCGTTACATTTGTGGACAGGGCGTATACTTTTGTTACATTGGCGGTCAGTGTGAAAACTAATTGGTTTGACCTGTAACATGGATATCACAGATCTCCTATTAGTTTTGGAGGGTGCCGGGGGGTTGCGGAAAAATGCACCTTCACCTGAGTAGGCAAAAATCCTTGCACCGGCCCTGCAAATAGGGGGCTAAGTATGTGATAGCAAAAGATGTGAAAGGTCCTCTTTATGGAGACACCAGGGGTCTCCAAGACCCCTAATGTCACCTAGGAACCCCAGAAGAAGCTGATGAAGCAGAGATCTGCTTCATCAGCTTCTCTCCAGCGTCTGAAGCTGGAGAGTGACACAAGAATGCGGAAGTGATGTAATACACATCACTTTTGCATTCTGGCAGCGGAGAGGGGACCGGAGGGAAATCGTGTACTGATCTCCCTCTGATCCCATGACAGAGGCACTATGCTGGCAAAGAGGAACCCGGGACCGGCGTGAAAACGGGAGGGGGCGCGGAGGGAGGGGGGGGGAGACACGGCCCGGCAGCTAATACAAGCGATCCGCCGGCTCTATACAGATAATCAACTGTCCAAAATACACAAAACCATAACTGAGAAAACAAACGCCATCTTCCATGCCTTCCTCCTTTGGAGCATATTATTTTACTAGCTATCAGCAAATAGAGTTGCTTGCAACGGATTTGTCTTTAAATTGGATTTATGTGCGTTGCATGAAGATTGCAAGAAATGTGGTTATCATCTCTTTTCTGGATAACGAAGACAGATAAATAAATTCCTTCATTAGTGCCATGGAAACAGACATTAAAGGGTTGATGGACTAAAGGCAGATAGACCATTTACTTATTTTCCCTTAACTTAGTGAATGAGGCGAAGCTCTGCTAACTTCCATCATCCAATCATGTGCAAGCAAAAAACATTTTTTTTCCTTGCTCATGATTGGGTATTCTCTGCAAAGTAAATTTTACCCACATTCAATAAGCTAAAAGCCTAAATTTCCTTGCAAAGTAAACAGTCTATTTACCTTCAGTAAACCTTCACTATGGGTCAGTTTACATTTTCAGGAGAGAACTTTACTGGAACAAAAAACAATCTGTAGTAATATGGAGAAACACTACAATGGCAAGTGTGGATGTGTCAAGAGTTTGGAGAAGGCAAGAGAAGTGAACAATCTAGAACATGGCTAAACTGGAAAGTGAGCTGAATTGGAGTTTTTTTTTCAAATCAACTATTTTGTCCTGGATTGTTCACTTCTCCTGCCTTCTCCAAACTATTCACTCTTTTGTGAATAGACCGGTAAGAAAGAATAAATGTTTTCTAGCTATTAATACACTTGCTGCAGTTACCAGCAACGTAAGGGCAATCATGTATGAGTAAAAAACAGTTTACCTCTAAAAATTATTTTGGACATATGACCTATTATAACTAATGGGATACGACCTGATGATGTGAAAATAAACGCTAAGGCGTAATCGGTTGCCTTGAAATCTGCCCTTCCCTTTTGTACCGCAATGTGCAACTTTGCATCTAGAGCATAGATGCATAGAAGAGTAACATATAATTAATAGAGTGAAAATAATATTACACCACTAGTGCATGTCTGTCACACTTCTAAAAAGTTGTACATTCATAGTATTTGGAAACAGTAAAAGGCCCCATGTCGGCAGGCTTTGGGCTTGTGTTAATAGGATCAGTTGAAGACATTTCTGAGATCATTCAAAACTCATAGATGTGCATTTGTTTGCATTTGACATCCTTCTGACCTGCACTTGACCTGTTTCAAGCTGGTTTTGCATTCCTATTACGGATGCACCGATACCAATACTTTCACGAGAATTACCAGGGTTGCAGCTGCGCTACACCACTGTAAATAATTAGTCTGTATTGCGTTAGAAAAACTGTCACATGACAATATACACTGAGTGGCCAGATTATTATGACCCCCCCATAAGGTAGGTGTGTGTGTGTGTGTGTGTGTGTGTGTGTGTGTGTGTGTGACAAATCTATGAAACCCCCCCTGCTCCTTAAAAATTACAGCTACCTCCTACATTTTGAGTTTTTCTAGTTTTTATGTAGTCTACTCTTTTATAGTCTAGTCTTGGCGCTGGAAAAGTATCTATACTAGTACCAAATGCTGTACTTGGTGTCTGTGCATCCCTAATTCCTATACACTGAGTGGCCACATTATTATGACTACCCCATCAGTACTTCGAGATGAGATGGTCCGCCTCGTGACTCCACGAGATGTTGAAAGGTGGTGCGAGGAATCTGACACTGCACTGTTGCCCTTCTGTTGTCTTGTACCAGTCTTGCCACTCTCCGTTCTGCCCTAACATTGACTAGTCGCTGACTGCCACAATTCGCACGTTCAGACCCAGATTTTCCGCTGACAGTCCAGTCTTTCAAAACTTTAACAGCTGCTCTTGAACATTTAATGAATTCTGCTGTTTTGCTGATACTCGCTCCATGGCTCCCAGCGCCAACAATCATCCCACATTTAAAGGCTGTTAAATCGCGTTGTTTACCCATATCTTCAGAAAAAAATCACTTCTACCCTCGGGGTAAACAACCCGCTTCCCTAGTTATAATGGCCTGACCCTCTAGCAACTTCAGCGCGAAATTATAGCTAATTTGCCTACAAACGTCAGGTGGTCATAATAATCTGGCCACTCAGTGTACATTTATGTGGGAGACATCACATCACAGGCCTTAAAAAAAAAGTAACATTACAAGCCTAAAAGAAGCTAAGCTTATTTTAGCTAGTATTCCATAACTAGATGTAAAAAAATATGCTCCGTTAGGTCCCTTCCATATACTTAAAAGGAGAACTATGAGGTGAGTGCTTTTCACTCACCTCATAGTTCTAGCCGACCTGTGACAATGAGACTGTCACAGGTCGGCTCAGTAGATCGGGAGGTGAGTGAACACATACCGGCGTTCACCTCTCGATCCTGTCATGGCTCTCTGCCGTGACAGGGGAGGGGCTGGATTCCCCCCTCCGATCCGCCATCGCTGACTGGTGGATCGGACGGGGGAGGGTACAGCTGGCTCTGCCTCTAGATAGGCAGAGCCAGCTGTCAGTCACACAGCTGGGCGGATCCCGACACAATTGTCGGGATCCGCTTCAGCTGCGGCGTCTCAGTATATCGCGAGCTACAGCTTGCGGTATACTGATACAAAACACAAAAAATTCCCAGCTTCACCTGCCAGCTAGCCTGCAACCAAACAAATTGCCCTGTCAACAGTATGCGTTAAAATCAGAGGTTTTAGTTGCACAAACTTTTGGCCAAAGCTGGCTGGCAGGTGAAGCTGGGGATTTTTTGTGTTTTTTATTGTTGTAAGCCTTCCCAATGTGCTCCCTGCCAAACAGGCTGGTTATAGATTCATGCAGGTACCATTTTTTCTAGTTTGCGGTATACTGAGCCTAGGGTAACAGGAGGACGCTAGTTTGTGTCCTCCCGTCACCCTAAGGAGAACTATGGGGAAAAGACTTGACCCCATAGTTCTCCTTTAAAGGGATCTAGGCCCATTTCATTGAGGTGCATCACGATAACATATACATTGTGGTGCCATTCTCTTTTAATGGCACTCCAATGCCTAAGGTATCGCACCACCAGCACACATGCCTTGCAGTCCACCACAACATACTTACCATGAATTGTGGTGCTTAGTGTCATAAAAAATGTGTGCAGGTTTCTATCCATCCTGGTACATTGGCAACCCGTTCATTTGAATTACTGCCTTAACATAACGCCCTGGAGCAGAGAGGTCTGAATAGGCCCTTAACAGGCACATCTAGGGCCAACCAATATTTAGAAGCAATGCATACTGTTTTTCACAGAGCTGCAGAGTTTCCCCAGTAGTTATTGAAATGTACTGCTGCACTGATGCAATACAAACGCAGTTATCATAGAAACTTTTGCCATTACCGAGATACAAAATTATTTAAATTTCTGCAGTGTTTACATGACCTTAGAGATGCCTGAGGACAGGGTCAATAACTGCTTTAATAAACAGGCCTTTGTCATCACACCATGGTCAAATCAAGATCACTGTCCATCACTGAGGTAAAAGCTGATGCAGCACCTGTAACTTCTGTCTTTCCTTCCTCATACGGTTAGTGGAAGGGTGAGCAATTCTTTTTTTTATAGTAGTAGTGCTTTTAGCTTTTGCCCTCAAGAAAAATGAGTTAGTTATGACTGCTGTGAGCCACCATTCAGTGCTTAAAAGGTGGACTTCACATGGCTAAATGACAGAAATAGTTTTTCAGGGGAACTCAACAACTTCTCTAAAATTTGAGAAATATTTATACCTGTAATGAACAAAGGAACACTATAATCAAATAAAAGCATCAAAACCCAACTTTACACATAAAAAAAAAAAGTTTCAGTTGGAGTGGGCAATTTTAGTCAAACAGGTAGATCTGTTTTAATACAAAAGCAGCTGTTGAAACATAAAGGTTGACTATTGCCAGTTGTAGCAATGCCAAAGTACAAATGTCTTCCTCACTCCTGTACACTCACCACACCTCATTTGCATTACACAAAACCTCCTTCCTTTTCAGTCTACATGCGCTTTCTATTTCTTATTGCCAGGCCACCCACTTCTAGCTTATGTATGGGTTCACTGCAGTGGACACATGACACAGCCTCGGCCATTTACATGACGTCATATGTTTAATAAGTTCCAGCCCCAGCACATCCTCCCTGTCTGCTTGATAGTTCCTCCTGTGTGACAGTGAATGCACTGTGGTCTATACTGTACTGCTGGTTTCCTTGTTCTGCCATGTGTTATGATAATATACAGGAATGGCCAGATGCTCCAATACTTGTGTACAGCAGGCTAGTGCGGTGGTTATTTCACACCTTAGCTCAACTGATCAGCAAAAAGTGCTCTGACTTGCTTCCAGCCCCCTCTAAACAGGGGGGGGGGAGGGTTTTGGGGGAATAGAGGAGCCAAAGTGAGGTGACAGTTGTCTTCAAAAGCACTGGTTATTACTAGGATGGGTAAGAGGTTCTTTTAGCATGGATAGTGAAAAAACCTAACTACAGTTCTATAATAGTTACTGGGATGATTTTAGAGGCATCATTCCTCCCACCATAATGTGTAAGTGAGGTTCTATATTTGGAGGAAATATTCTTTCTATATGAAAGGGCACCAAGTGGAGGGGTTTTGCAGAGGTTTAAGAAAGGATTCCTCCCCAAATCTCATCTCCTTGACTACCACCATAATGTTGACATAGAAGTGGGAGGAACTTCACCTCCACTAAGCCTCTGGATGCTTCACTCTGCATGGTGTGGTTGGGGGTTTCGTGTAGCCGATCCCAGACAACTTTGAGCATGGGGCCACAGCTGGAGGGTCCTCCTGCACTGGATGCAGGCTACAACTCGGCCACGGATAATACATAATCATACTCTTCTTTTGTGAGTGAACTTTACCTTTACATTTATCATGATTAAAGTTATTACTACATTTTTGGTACACTCTCTGCCTTGTGGTTTTGCCTTTAGATAACTGGCAGGACTCAAGACCATATTGTTTTTATTGCGTGCTGCACGTTAGCTGTTGTGTCACTATTGAGTTTTTTTCTTGAATTCATATTTCATCTCTTGATTGACTGCCTAAGGTTTAGCTGTCTATTTGCACTCTTTTCTTTCTTTGGACTGCCATGAGGGAAAGTTATTTTCTATGGATGAGAATTGCTACTAGGTCTGCCATGTGATAAGCAGTTTAATTTTCCTCGGAGGCAACATGGGGCATCCTAGGGTTCCTGCAAAGTGAAGCATTTTGGCTCTCCAGATTTTTTTGTTCTTTTAAATGCTTTAAACTAGTGATGGCCAACCTACTAGATGTAAGAACCTCAAAATGCATCATCAACAGTCCACACATAACATTCAACATATGCTTTAGGAGACTGTCAGACTGTGGACATGGACTACAGGAAATGGTCAGAAATTGCAACACTGTTAAAAATATGATGGTCGCGTGGCCTGAACATGGCGGCGAGTGGACGCTAATCCGCAGAGCTCCGCAGACCTGGGGTGCTAATTACAGCTGATCTGCCTTATACCTGACCCTGCCGCCCCATGAAGAGGACGGGTAAGAAGTCTAAGACCCCCCGCTACTACACCAAGCTCCGATCGCAGGCCCGAATGGACGCCTATGTCTCCCCGCGGCAACCGGGGCCTAGTCCACACGCTCGGACCGGGGAGCTCGACTTTGATTCGCCGGCGGGGCGGTCCCCGCGGCCTCCGCTCACTGACGCGGCTCACGGGCGGACTTTGGAGGCCATCTCTGAACCGCCCTCCTCCCCAGCCTCCTCCATGTCAGCAAGCATGTCCGGAGTGCCCTCTCCATCCCTGGGGCCGAAATCGCCGCGCCTCTGCATTGCGGGCCTGTCTGGCGACACGGGGCTACATGAACTGCTGGCAGCACTTCCAACACGAGCTGACATGCAGGAGATGATGGCCCAGCTGGTGGCTACGCTCCACACAGAACTGGCGGAGGTTCGCTCAGACGTCCAGAAGCAGGACCACCGCATATGTGCATTGGAACAGTCTGACAGCTCCATAGCTGACCACTTTGGAAGCCTCTCTACTGCAACAGAAGGCTCACATGCTGCAGCTGCAACTGCGCCAAGAGGACTCTGAGAACCGCAACCGCCGTAATAACTTACAGTTGCGGGGGATCCCTGAGGCTACAGGCGGTTAGTCAGGCGTTAGAGGCCCCGTTGTCCCAAGCCGAATTTGAACGCGCTATACGTGATATGAAGCCGGGTAAGGCCCCTGGCCCGGATGGGCTAACTCTCCCGTACTACAAGCTCTATCGGGAGCAGCTAGGAGCTCACTTCCTCTCTGCCTTCAACGCCATCCTAGAGGACAGACCAGTGCCCCGGGACTCTTTGAGAGCCCATGTCACAGTTATCCCAAAAGAGGGGAAGGATCCTTTGAAGTGTGCCAGTTATAGACCCATATCTTTGCTAAATGTGGACCTCAAAATTTTCACCCGCGTCCTGGCCTCTCTTTTGCTCCCTCTTATACCAGACCTTATAAGCCGGGACCAAGTGGGCTTTGTCCCTGGTCGCGAGGCCAGGGACAACACCATAAGTACCCTCAATGTGATACACCTAGCTCGCTCCCTGTCGCAGCCTCTTCTCCTGCTGTCCCTGGACGCGGAGAAGGCCTTCGACAGGGTCGATTGGTCGTTCTTGAGGGGGATGCGCTTGCACGCGTGTCTGGGGAGGAATATTAATAATAAATAATTAATGGGGTCCTCTCGGAACCGTTCTCCATCACGAATGGTACGCGCCAGGGATGCCCGTTGTCGCCTCTTATATTTATCCTCACTCTGGAGCCGCTCCTCAGGAGGATACAGGCCTCGCCGGACATTCGGGGCCTGGAGGTGCCATCTGGGCATCACAAAGTCGCGGCATACGCGGATGACTTGTTGCTCTATGTCTCACGCCCTGAGATAACGTTGCCCAACGTTATGCGGGAGCTGGAGGTGTACGGCCGCCTAGCAAACTTTAAGTTGAACTTGAGTAAATCTGAGGCGCTGAATATCTCTCTTCCCAACGCCAGGGTACGTACCCTTCAGGCGGCCTTCCCGTTTCGATGGGCATCTGCACATATCAAATACCTGGGGGTGGCTATCCCCGCAGACGTTCGTCAGACGTACTCCTTAAATTTTCCACCCACACAGAAACGCATTGATCAGGACTTACAGAACTGGGACAGCCCCACGTTTACATGGATGGGTCGAAATAGCATACTGCAGATGACCATACTACCCAGGCTGCTCTACCTCTTCCAGACGTTACCCGTTACTGTGCCCGCAGTGTTCCTCAAGCAGATGAGATCTAGTTTCCTGAGATTTCTGTGGGCGAATAAGCGGGCTCACTTGCGCCACCAGATCCTTTCTAGAGGGAAAGAAGCAGGTGGGATAAGTTTTCCCGACCCCTGGCTATACTATAAAGCTGCACACCTGTCGGTGTTGCTAGATTGGTGTTGTCATGCGGATATGAAACTGTGGGTTGCGTTGGAACAGGAGGGAGGCCAATTGCCCCTGCGGGGAATACCCTGGATAGCTCCGGTGCTGCCGCTGTCCTCGTGGTCGAACCCGATTGTTCGGGCCACGATGGGAGGGGTGGCGGGGACACTCCGCTCGCCGGGGTTCACCCCTCCCACATCCCCCCTAACGCCGGTGGTGGGGAACCCCAGTTTCCCTCCCGGGATGTCTGGCCCACTTGCGAGAGCCCTGACTTCCTCGCGCAACACCCGAGTTTGTCACTTTCAGGAGCAGGGTCAGTGGAAACAGGTAGCAGAGATCCAGGCAACTACAGATGCCCCCATGCGTCTGTGGTGCGCACTACAGTTGCGGCATTTCCTATGCTCGTTCTCAGAGGTGCCTGGCCCTAAACGGCCGCTGACGGAATTTGAGGATCTGTGTCGGAGGGCGGAGCCGCTTCGACACTCCCTGGCATACTTGATGAAGGGTCTGCGTGATCCCCCTAACCAGCCCCCCCCGTACTTCATTCGACAGTGGGCCTCGGACTTAGATCTGACTCTAACCCCAGCTCAGGTGGACACCATGTTATACTTTGCCCTTAAATCTTCAGTTTCCAACAAATACCAGGAAGCCGGGTATAAACTCTTAACCAGATGGTACAGGGTGCCGGCGACCCTACATGTTATGTATCCTGCGGTGTCCCCGATGTGCTGGCGTTGTGAGTCCGAAGAGGGTTCCCTGCTTCATGTCTTCTGGGATTGCCCGAATGTTCAGCCATTCTGGGCTGGAATTGCATCTGCGATAACAGATATCACGGGCCATATACTGCCCTTCACACCGTTGGTCTATCTTCTCCACCTGGCACCACTCTCCCGAAAAGCCTATAAACGTTCGCTGTTGATCCACCTGCTGAACGCGGCCAGAGCCTGCATACCAGTCTTATGGCGACAAACCCGCCCTCCTTCGGTGGGCATGTGGGTGCGGCGGGTGGAGGAGATTAGACTGATGGAGGATTTGACAGCTGGTCTACGGGAGTCACAGTCCAAATATGTGGCTGCCTGGGGCGATTGGGTAATGTTCACGGGGTCGGCAGCCTTCGCAGCGATGTGTGGGGTGGACGCCGGAGATTGAGGTTCTGCCAGTCTGGGCCACCCATTATGGAGGGTTGAGTCGACCGGGGGCCGCCGGGGCGCGGGACTTGGGTTTCATATTCTACTTCCCCTTCTCCCTAAGTTTTGTTCTACTTTCGCTCTATGTTTCAGTGTTTGTCTCTGTTAGTCTTTTATGTGCTGTCTGGGGGTGATCGTGGAGGGCTTGGCCGCCCATAATGTGGGGCTGGGCCCGACCGCTCACCCTGACGTTAATGTTGGTTTTACGTTAATTCACCTAAAAATTGCATTAAGGGCGGGGACAAATGTGATTACTGGACCTAATATTACCAGAGACACAAAAGTATATAAATAGCACAATAAAGTAAGTGGGAAGCAATAAATCTCACCCTTTAATTAGCTGAAGCCAGTCTAGCGAATATTTTCCTTTGCTAGAATTTCTGGTTCTAGCAGTGCAAGTATCGTGCAGCAATTTCTCACGGTTTGCACGATACTAGAGAGTACATTTTCTCTGACCTCACATTAGTACAGTACACAGGTCACATGACTGAGGACCACAGGTAATTCCAGAAACTCATCACCTTTCATTGTTCCAGGACACATGTTGGTCAGGTCAGAGTGAGCAGCCTCAGGCTCCTGAGGCTTGAGTACTGTTTAATATGTGTCAAAGGGTTGCATAGTGCACCAGGGGTTGTATACAAAGAAGACAAATTTACCAGCTTGAATTACATTATGATGTTGATCAGATTATCTAAAAGAAAGTGACGTATTTGTGGCATTCTGGAATATATTCAGATGCTTATTTATGATCAAGATAGTGTTAACTGTTACATACAAGCGGCTGAAAATGTGCAATGGCAGGCTATGTTGCTTTGCATTACTGCACTCTGATTTTATTCAACATGACAGCGGAAAGGTCTGCCCTAAAACACTAATCAGAATTACCATCACTGTTGCAAGCTCATTTACACACGTTCACCCTAAGTGCGTGTATTTAACATTGTTAAACAGGGAAATGAGATGCCGCTTGATATGGCTTTTTTTAATTTGTGCAGTTTGATACATAGATATGGTGCATCATTATGTGACTCATTAATTTAATTAAGTCATAAAAAACCAAGTGAATGGTTCTTCAGCTGTTAAAAAAATAATTAAAAAAAACCCTGCAGGGGTTTTTATACTTGCAGTACAGCAAGCACTGCAGCACATTTTTACGAATGCAGACAAATCTTAACTCTTGCATTGCCTCAAAACATAGTTATACTTTATGTAATGGAATGGGTTTATTACAGTCATGTGAAAGCTGAGAATTTCAAGGTTTCCAGAGACGAGGGAAAAATAAAAATGTAATTATAAGGGGTACGTAGGGAGAACAAAAGTGGAAGAAATGACTGGTAAAGTGACAGTTGTATCTCCAGTCTATCACTGTCTCCTGAAGTAGGTTACCAGCCTCCAACAACTGCATGTCCAAAAACTAGTATGTCTGGCAGTCTTTGACCATTTCCTGTAGCATGCCCATAGTCTTTGATCAGCTTTTATTGCATGTCTGTAGTCTCAGGCAGTTTTTTGTAGCATTACCGGAAGCCGGAAGTGAAACGAGGAGAGAGGCGCGAGCCGGGACACCATCGCAGAACGGAGGGGAGAGCGGGCGACCGGGACGACCGGTTGATCGGCACGGTTCGTGGTGAAACTGGGGACTGCAGGAGCTGAGAGCGTGGGGGTTATCATTGCTGCGTGAGGAGAGCGAGTGGTTGCCAAGTGGGGGAGCAGTGTGAGTGGGGTGTGTGTATGGTGGTGTGAGCGTATGGAGTGATCAGGTACTGCAAGCTTAGGTGTGAATCCGCAAGTGGAGTGGTGAGAGGGGTATACTGAGGATTAATAACTGCTGGGCATTAATTAGTGGTGTGAAGGGTATACTGAGGGTTAATAACTACTGGGCATTAATTAGTGGTGAGAGGGGTATACTGAGGGTCAACAACTGCTGGGTATTAATTAGTGGTGAGCGGGGTGTACTGAGGGTCAACAACTGCTGGGTATTAATTAGTGGTGAGAGGGGTGTACTGGGGGTTAATAACTGCTGGGTATTAATTAGAAAAAAATAAATAAATAACGTATATATATACATTGTACTTTTGGCTGGGCACTGATTAAATCAACTGCTGGGTATTAAATATATTATCTGCTGGGCAATAATTGTACTATTTGTAATTTTACTACTGGGTGGGCACAATTGTATTATTAGTTGGGTATTAATTATATTATCGGCCGGGCATTAAATAATTATATTATCAGCTGGGTATTATTTGTACTATTGGCTGAGCATTAATTGTACGAGAGGCTGGACATTATATTATCTGCTGGGTATCAACTGTACAATTGGCTGGGCGTTTAAATATATTATCAATTTATCCGCTGGGCATTATGTATTAACTGCTAGTGGATTAACGGCTGGGCATTGATGTAGTAACTCCTGGGAATTAGTGTAATAATTTCTGGGTATTAGTTTAATATCTCCTGGGCATTAGTAAAATAGTTCCTGGATACTGGTGTAATAGTTCCTGGGTATTAGAGTCATAGTTCCTGAGCATTAGTGTAATAACTCCTGGGTATTAGTATAATAGTTCCTGGGTATTAGTGTAATAGCTCCTAGGCATTAGCATAACTCCTGGGCATTAGTAGAAGTAGTTCCTGGGTAATAGTATAATAACTCCGGGGCATTGGTATAATAACCGCTTTAGTAGATTTGGGCCTAAAAATAAATAACTAGTTACATTTAAATAAATTAAAAAAATGTCTTCCATGAGTGCTACCCTGTGCAATGTATGCGTTTCTTGAACATGCGTTCGCCGGTGAATACTGTTGCGCCAGGTGTGAGCTAGTTGTTTGTTTGGAAGCCCAGATTCTGGATCTAAGCAACAAACTGACAACACTAAGGAGCATAAACAACATGGAAAGGAGTCTGGACTTGACGCACCAGGCTGTGGTGGAGGGTGGCCTAGATGAGGAGGGAAGTTTGGAGGAGCAGGATACAGAGAGGTGTGGAGTTGGGTTACCGTTAGGAGGGGCAGAGGGAAGAGTGTGAGAGAGGCCAGCCCTGAACTGATGCACCCCAATGAATATGCCAGGTTGCAGGATGTTGGGGATATTAGTTCAGGGGAGGCATTGCTGGAAGACAAAAAGGAAGATCTGTCTTTGCCGCTCATAGCTGAGATTCTGCTTAATTAAACGATTTTAAGCTCTAAAAGTTTGTGAATTCTGTAAGTGCATTTGTGTTTTTAAGAAATAAACTTTTTTTAATTATTGCACTTAGAGGGCCCCGTCTGTTTGTCTCCACTTTCTCTCCTGTGAGATACTAACAGGTATATGCCGCCTCCTCGGGCGGTGAGTCTCCAGAAAAATCGGAGTAGAAGGAGAAAACTATACCTGATTGCCTGACTTGGAGATAAAAGAAGGTGATGGTATACCAGAACCTCAAGACTTTCTAAATCATTGATTGGTTGGATACGCTTTGGCGGACATCTTTTTGGGGAATGAATGGACTATCCAGCAAAACACCGTTGAAAGAAGGAAAGTAACCGCTTTAATCCCATTTCATATAAATTGCAAAATCTTTGAAATTACTGCTTGCCATTTTGCTGCTAGTATTTCAGACGTTTAACCCTTTGTACCCATCTTGGAGGGGAGTCAGAGCGCTCTTATCATATATTTTGCACTGTATACTTGACACATGGTTTAATGTGACACTGAACAGGTGTGTGTATGATATTTAGGTTTTCAACACGTTTTTATGATTAGGATATTTGTATATTTTTATTTTTTCCTTCTCACTGCATCAACCTTGCACATGTCAAATTCATGACATCTGGTCACTCACACACGTATTGCAAAAAATTTCTTATGGTAGATGGTCCAAACATCAGAGTGTTTTCTTGGCTACACTGATTGAGCCTAGCACATCTGTCACATAATTACTCACTGATACACCGTGCTGTGATTGATATTGTTACAATTTCTTTTGACACTGTTACAATTTATTGTCACATGCCAAGATACTGAGTTCCGGTATTTACACATAGTTTTCGTTTTTCCTTTGAAATGAGAGATTGTTTAATTACATTTAGAGAATCCTCATTCACTTAGACCGAGCGCAATTTACTTGCTACACAAAATATCTTCAACCAACTCCGCATTATTGGAAATTATTAAATCTAGTATTGCATTCTACGAAGAGGTAAGTAGAGATCTGGATGGAGGGAGGCCTGTAGATGTGGTATATTTGGATTTTTCAAAAGCATTTGCCACAGTACCACATAAACGCTTACTACACAAGCTGAGCTCTATGGGCATAGATGATTGCTGTACATGGATAGAGAACTGGCTACCAGTGACGTGCGGTACCTCCTGCTTCGGGTGAAGCATTCCCCAGCCCCGCCCCTGCCGACTGAAGCCACGCCCCTGCCGGCCGAAGCCCCGCTCCCAAGCTAGTGTAAAGGAGGAGACAGGGAGGAGCCTCCCTGTCCCTCACTGCTGAGGTGCTCCGTCCATGACAGGTTACACAGCGGGAAGGATTTCCCTGCTGTGTAACCAGTTAGATGCCGATCTGAATGGAGGAAAAGCTGTCAGCTTCAGACTTTTTCCTCCATAATTCTAGGTAATTCTAGGTGAGGCTCTGCCTCACCTGACCGCATGTCCCTGCTGGCTACAGGAATGTGTCCAGAGACTATCAATAAATGGCTCCTTTTCAGATTGGTCTAGGTGCATGAGTGGCGTGCCTCAGGGTTCTGTGCTAGGACCCATACTATTCTGACTCCGATCGTTGTGATAGCAATATAGACCTCTATGCCTGGCCTGTACAAGCAGATATACTCACTGCGGACAATCCTCGTCAGATAGCTGAACTCGTCAATACCGATTCATTCAAAAGAGGTGTTTATTCTTAACATCAGGATTACAGCAGGTGATAGGAACAGCAGTTGAACGGTTATAGTATTGTGCGGTCAGAAAATGATGCCTTGTCTATCATACTGCGCAGAGTATATGTGTCCTAGTTACATGTGGCCTGTAGCTGTGGCCATGACACAGGAAGTACTGCACTCAGGAAGAAGGGTGGGGCTACATACCAAAGAAATACGTCACAAAGGGAACACAGAACATGTTTGATTCCAAGAAAGGCCACTAGATGGCAACATATAATAACTATACAAACGTCCATAGGAAAATTATATGGACAAAACAATCTATATAAATTCTAATCTATATAAAACTTTTATGCCCCATTGGGGCGGCACACTCCCCGTCTGGCATTGTAAATGTCACTATTTAAATCATGACGGTACTTATGCAAATACAAATAAACTGTGTAATTTGCTTCGATGTCTTGAAACCTGGAAGAGAACATGCATATAATGCAATAAACATTAACCCCTAAAGTCCATAAACTTGAACTTGCTGCTTGTCCTCTGGACCTTGATTGCTGAATAGTCCTTCAAGCGCAGTAGGTCACTCCATTAGAGGCAAACTTGTAAAGTTCCATAGTGGTGAACAAGATAGTCTCCTTAGTTGGTTAAAGGCACTTTAAATAAGTCCATCCCTGAATGTGCATGATGCACGTAAGTACCTGAAGAACATGGGCTCATGTAACTCCAGCTGCAAAGTCTCCATGTGAAACAGGAACAGTTCCATGCTTCTGGGTGAGAAGAGTAGCTGGGGTAAGGATGGCTGTTAACTCCGAGTCTGCAGTCACATCACTGCTGATGAATGGATTCAGCTTGACAGCTGGACTGTTTTTAAGAATATCCTGCTTGTCACAGACACATTTTATCTCTGTGCTAGAGATGTTGTGTTCTGCATTGTATAGTAGAATCAGCTCACTATGAGCAATGTCTTTTGCAGAAATAAGATTTTGGCATATGTGCCAGTCCTGACAGTGATCATCTGTGGGCTTAGTGTTATAGCAGTGTGTGGTATGGACTAACCTTGTAGTAGTGCGGTCAGGCCTTGTCCACTTGGAGAAACAACAGCCCAAGATGAGTCCTTGTCCAGTTCTGGTGACAAGGGTTTTGCCTTCAAGACGAATCTCTGGACCGTTGTCAGGATCTAGAAGACTGACGACATCAGTTGTTGCTTCTTCTGGATGATCCAGCAGGAATTCAGGACCTATTGACCAAGAAGAATTTGCACAGATACTTCATTGTTCAGGTTTAGATGATTTCCTGATTCCTTCTACACGGTTGTTGACATAGACATAGAAACGTTTAGTCTGGTTGTATATGTAGCCCAGAACAACTTTGCTGTCTGTGTAGAATTTGATGTCATCTATCTGAATGTCTAGCTCACGTAGTATGAAATCTGCAGTTTCTACAGCTAGCACAGTCTCACTAAGTTCAAGCCTAGGAATTGTGTGTTCAGGCTTGGGTGCTA
>NW_017307029.1:525739-549218 GCF_000935625.1 Nanorana parkeri | reverse complement strand
AGGAAGTACTGCACTCAGGAAGAAGGGTGGGGCTACATACCGAAGAAATACATCACAAAAGGGAACACAGAACATGTTTGATACCAAGAAAGGCCACTAGATGGCAACATATAATAACTATACAAACGTCCATAGGAAAATGATATGGACAAAACAATCTATATAAATTCTCATCTATATAAAACTTTTATGCCCCCATTGGGGCGGCACACATACTATTCAACCCGTTTATTAACAATATTGGGGAGGGCGTGAATAGCCATGTTTCTGTGTTTGCTGCTGATACTAAAATTGGGAGGGTAATAGACACGGACTTAGACACTAGAACATTACAGGAGGACCTGGATAAAATAGGGGAGTGGGCAACTATATGGCAGATGAGGTTTAACCCTTTCCCTGCCAGCTCCGTATGGCAGCCGGCTGGCCAGCTCAGTGTGCCGTATGGAGGTGGCATTTTCAGTTCTTTAGCGACCATGAGCTTACACCAGATATCACGTACCTGGTGGGGAGCCGAGTTGTGGGGAGGCCTCCTTTGCAGCACGAGTTCCACACCCCTGAATGTGGAGACAGGAGGTGGGGAAACTACGGGCAGCACCGGTGCCGGGTGATGCAGGACACTGGGCCTGGGCAGGTCCTCGAAGCCCGTCTTCAGCGATGTAGGAAGCAGGTGCTGATGCGGCAGGAGCGGAGCGGAGTCGGGCAAGCCAGGGTCAGCAACAGTCGGGCGGCAGGGTACAATAGGAGAAGGCAAAGGAGAATCCAGGGACAAGCAGAAGTCGGAGGCAGGCGGCAGTCAGGCAAGGTCAAGGAATCCGGTCGATAACAAGCAACAAGCAAGATACAGGAGATAACACACTGGAGCTGAAAGACCACTCAGCAAAGATCTTGGGAGTTGGGCCAGCTTAAATAGGGTCATTCCCAGACAGAGCCAGTCACTTCCTGTGCGCCATGCGCCGTTTGCGCATGCGCAGTCGCTGCCGCTCGCGCATGCGCAGTAGCTGCCGCTCGCGCATGCGCAGTAGCTGCCGTTTCCGGCAAATGTGGTGAGCAGGCCTATGCGCATGCGCGGTCGGGACTCTGCCGTTAGGCATGGTCTTACACCAGAACTGTTCCCCGGACTGTCACCTTCAAATTAATAGCTGTCATCAGCGTCTCCCAGGCTGCTGATAACCGCTATTAGCAAAAATACCGGGCGCCCCCCCCGAAGGCACCACTGCTGCCGGCATCTGGAGTCTCTCCAGGCAGGGATGAGAGACTCCATGGATATTGGCTTCGGCTGGCCAGGAGAAGCCGCAATGTCAGGATGGCCGAGCGGTGAGTATAATGGAGCCACTGTCAACCTGTCAGTTTCCGGATGACAGCGGCTCTGTGCATGGCCGAACGGGGGATCGATAAATATAATTGATATTTATCGATTCTCCTGTGCAGAGAAAACACCGGAGTGATCGCCTGATCACTCCGGTGTTTGTAAATAACTGGGTCCCCCCAACAGTAAAAAAAAAAAGAATTAAATAAAAAATTTAAAAAAAATAAAGAAATTAAAAAAATAAATGTATAAAAAAAAACACAACCCCTCCTTCCCCCCACACACATAACATACACGTGCACCATATTGTTATATAGTTGTTAGAACGCATCGCAGTGCATGATTTTTTTCTTTAAAAAAAACACATTCATTTAACTGTGGTAGCGCATGGCAAAGCTTTGTGGCGCATTGATACCTTGTGTTGCAATTAAATATACGCCTGTATCATTTTAGCACAACACAAATAAATAACAATTTATAATAATTACACAACATTCATTAACACTATTAAATAACAACACAAATAACCAACACAGCGCAAAAACTATTTTTAACATAAGTCGCTTATTTACAGTATTGCGTACCGTCATTTTTTTACCTTTTCACAAAAAGACGCAATTTTAGATTTGCAAATATTTGTTATTTATTAACTTAATACAGTTTTATCTTTTAGATTTAGTCAGAAAATCTTTTTTTTGTGCACGGATACTGATTTTAGTGCTTTATCAATTGAATTGTGTATTTTTATCGGTTTATTATTAATTTGAGAAACATTTGCGCAATTATCGCAGGGCCTACAAATTTAGTAGCACTATCTTTTTATTCTACCGAGCCTGTGCTTTCAGAAAATATATGGTTTGGGGGGTATTTTACAAACGCTAGCAATGCAGCAGTTGAAAATCAAATCAATGGGAAAAATTGCAAAAATGGCGTGGCCAGCTGAGTTGCAAAATGTTCCGGAGGGCTTGGCAGGGAAGGGGTTAATGTTGATACATGTAAAGTAATGCACTTTGGGGTTAGAAATAGGCAGGCGGAATACACATTAATGAGAACTCCGCTAGGTAAGTCAGAAATGGAAAAAGATCTGGGGGTCATTGAAGGCCACAGATTGAATAATAACTTGCAATGCCAGGCTGCAGCAAACAAGGCGAGCAGAGTCCTGTCTTGTATTAAAAAGGGAATGTACTGTAGAGACAAATCTATAATTCTACCACTTTATAGATCGCTGGTTCGACCTCATCTGGAGTATGCGATCCAGGTTTGGTCACCGATCCACAGAAAGGATGTCCTTGTGCTGGAAAGAGTCCAGAGAAGGGCAACCAAACTAATTAAGGGGATGGAGGACCAAAGCTGAGACAAGGTTACTAAATTGAAACATGTTCACGCTAGAAATGAGGAGATTAGGGGGATATGATTTTGATGTACAAGATGTTTAGTGGTGATGGCACATCAGCAATAAACCTTTTACGGTAAACACTATAACAAAGACTAGAGGCCACCACCTAAAATAGGTGGAGAAAAGATTTCAGCACAAGGGTCGTAGGGGCTTCTTCTCAGAGCGGTTAGGGTTTGGAACTCGCTGCCGCAAGCAGTGATTTCAGCTGAGAGTGTTGATTCATTCACAAAGCATTTGGACAATTTCCTCATAGACCGTCAGGGGTACAGGTACTCTCAAGAACAAGACCACACAGGGACTCGTACACACGTGTACACATGCATACACGCAATAGGTTGAACTTGATGGACCTGCGTCTTTATTCAACCTCAAATACTTTGTTACTATGTTACATTCACTAAATATTATGCGCAGTCAACATTCACATGGGTATCGGCCAGCATGTACAGTTCCGTGCTGCGTGCACAGCCGTATCAGGCAGCTTTCGGGAAGGACAGCTGCTGCGTGTGATTAGTACGCAGCCCCTGTCCTTCTCTATGGCACTACGCGGCCATACGCCCCCTACGCTCACCTCAAGTGCAGATCCATGCGGGTGTGTGTTTCCTGGCTCGGACACAGACAGGATCCATTCAGAGCAGACAGAAGTATGCTGCCCTGCACCCGCAAGGACGTGCAGGGCAGCGTACGGCCGCGTAGTCCCACAGAGGAGGACAGGAGCTGCATACTAATCACACGCAGCACCGGTCCTTACCGGGGAACTGCCTGATACGGCCGTGCATGCAGCACGGAGCTGTACGCGCCGGTCGATTCCCGTGCGAAGAGGGGCCTAAAGCCCCCCATAATAAAAAAGTTGACTAACACTGCTCTAATGCAAAGCTTGCAAACATAGGTATTAAAAAAACAAAATGAATTCAAGTATCTGAACTATTTACAAAATATTTGTGTATCACTCCGCTGTAGACCCTCAAATCATCTCTGAATTGGTGCCGACACTGTCCTTTATTCTGAAGGGTGGCTACTTTTGTTCCCCATGGTCCCCATGTGTGTTATAATCTAAAGTAAAGCAAAAAAAAAAAGAAAACAGTTTTTAAAAATAATATTGAATTAAATGTAAAAATAATAAACATTTTTTAAGCCCCCCGCTTCATAACGTAAGCACGCGCCGGGTGCGCCTACGTATGAAAACGATGATCGCGCTACACACTGTTGGGTATCGCCGCACACGCCAGAGAGCAGTAATTCACAAGCCAATATTTATGCGTATCTCAAAACTGATGACCTGCAGGGGCTTTTAAATTGGCGTCCATGGACTTTTTGGGGTACTGAAGTTTGTCGCCGTTTCACAGATGCGCACACTTTTTAACCATGCTGGATATCTATATACTCGGTGTAACCTCATCTTTTAGATTTTATTAAGAAAACTGGTATTTTATTGTATTTTGGGGCACCAAATTTAACTTTTTTAAGTGCATTTTTCACTAAACTTTTGGGTTTGATAATAAGCTGCGCTAATATTGTGCAACATAAAAATATCCAACTGCCACCATTTTATTCTACAGGGCCTTGGCTTTCAGAAAATATATGTTTCGGGTTCGAAGCAATTTTCAGGCCTGGATTATAACATGTAAGCAAAAAAATGCCTTGGTCATTAAGGGGTTCATATATTTCAATGCTTTTAAATGCGGCTACCATATGCACATAAATTGCTAATTGAAGCAGGCAACAGTGACACTAATGCCAATGAGTTCATCTATCAAAGCAAAGTTCACACAGGTATATACCATGGATTGGAGAATTATATGTTTACATTGCTTTTGAAAATGGCCACTATGTGCACATGGGTGCTCAATGAAGACATATTGAGCTGAATATGCACACCATTCAGCTCAATATGTCTGAATGGAAACCTATTGAGGTTTAGGATAAGACTATAACCTCCACATATGCAGTACAATCTACATAGTGGAGGCTTTTGTAGGTCTACTGGATGTGTGAGGGTGGTGTTAGAGGATCAGGTGAGTAAAACTGCTTTATTTGACTACTATAGACAAAACAAGCACTTAAACCTAGGAGCGCAGGGCTAGCCCCATTGCAAGAGTAAGTTTTTAAAATTACTTCATTAAGGTATGTTTTTCGCTTTGCTCACTTTGCTTAAGGACATGTGTAATAACTAAGAGAAACTGGATATTTACATTCATTTTGGAGGGTTGAGTATTGAAACTTGGGGAGAGGTACATGGAGGGGTGATAGTTTGTTTTCATGGGAAGAACCATGGTCAATAAACAAACAATCTTTGACAATTACAATGATTGCTTTTGATAGTATTCATTTGTAATTTGCATGTTTATATATGTAATAGTGCAGGGTAATCTCATGAATAGGTGTTCCTTTCCTTTTTTACACTCTTTGCCGCTAACCCCAAACCCGCATGAAAGATCATTAGCTAGCGATTTATGTATTTTTTTAAATGATTTATTTAATATAAAAAAAGCAAACATTCGCTGTAAATAGTATTGCAGATCCTGGCTTCGGGCCTATTCGCCTAGGCCCTGGTTCGGTCACTCACCCCCCGCAGCCTCTCATGAGAATGTGCTCCTGGGACAAAAGCATATGCCTGTAGATGGCTTAGACCTTTGCATTTAAAGATCAGTGGCCCGATTATTATCTGCACATGAAGGAAAACAAAGGATAAGAGAATATTCAAATGGACTTGTAAACAGTTCCATACCTATGAACAAAAAAGTTACACCTGTATTCTAGCTCCCTTTTTAATTCCAGCCAAAACTTTTGTTATGTTTGTTTTAACTAGAGTGAGAGAGGTTAGCATATCTTTGAGAAGATTATCCTCACTCGCTGTCCTGATAAAGGAGGAAATAAATGAAAGAATCACCACTGCTAACACTTACAGCAGTTAATGGTCTGACAGAGGGTCTTACCTTTCCTCACTCCAACATAAACCAAAAAATAGAGAAACGTTTGGTTTCTTTGCTGAGACTGTATTTGAACCCATCAACAATATTGCAGTTTGCCAGTCTTTAGAGGAGGCAGCAATGTTTCATCAGGCTATTCTCACCTGGTAATCCTGGCAATAGCCCACTTTCTGGTCCAAGGTGAGAATGCTCTCTCACAGTACTTATGGAGGAGCAATGTTAAAATCCAAATAAAGAATATGTGCTATGACTACAGAGTGCCTCCCGCCCCTTTATCTCCATAAAATATATGGTGGAGGGAAGGGGGGGATCGGGGAGAGTATTTTATAATCTATAGCATTAAACTGGGCAGGACAAATAATGGTTGAGATTTCAATCCAGCAAAGTGCATTAGAAGTTAGTAGCAGAATGGAATTCTGGCAGGACCAACTGGTATTTTTCTGCACTTGCAGTGTTTTTAAAGAAAACAGGCATATACCAGAGAGACGTTAAGTTAATTTTCTATTTTGCCCATACATACACTTAAAATAGGCTAATCTGTGGTTGTAAGTGTATTGAAAGTATGCGTACACCGGTAAATGTTTTTCCAGCATCTACTTTTTATCCTAGCAGTAAAGAAACCAAGGCACAATGATGGCATTCTTATACAAGAACAACATTGGTTAATGCTTTCTTTCCGGTTTTAAAACATATTGCAGTTCTGTTCCTGCTGGTTTCTTACATTGGCACTGGAATAAAAACTTAAAGAAACTGTCCATGCTATTTTCTTTTATCAATTATTAAATAATTTTCCAATTTCCTGCAAAGGCCAGTGAAAACAGTTAAAAAGAGGATGGAAGGCTCAATGAAATGAAAGAATCGTTTCCATGAAGGAATGCGTACTAAGAGCCTATTACCTGCAGCTTTCATGCTTGGCTTCCTTTCCTGTCCTTACTACTGTCCCAGGTGAAGAAATAGACATGTCTATGAACACATCAGATACACACACACATTACTGTATATAAATAACATGTATACATATTTACATAATCTGTACACATTATTAACTGCTAGAATACATACACCATTCTCTAAAACTGTCCTTTTAAAGTGCACATGTGGTCATAGTGAAACCATAAAGTCTCTATAAGAAAGTTGGCTTGTGAAAGAGTTTGATGTCACATATACAGTCATGTACGAAGTGCTAAACAGAATTATTGAGCCCATCACACCTAAATCTTTCATATGACAAACTGCTTGAACTGGCATAGCAATGGACACGACATTCACACAACAGTAACATCCCTAGATGGCGCTATGGAGTATAAGAAAGTCCTATACTCGTCAGCACCGTCAAGGGGCACTATTGCCATGCAAATAGCATTTGTCTGTGCCCAGCCGGAGGTTTTATACATGAAGCCCATAGTATTGAGTCAAGCAGGTTTAAAGTAGGCATCAACCATGGCACAAAATACACTAAAACCTTCATCCATGAAGATTCAAGTACAGCGTACCCTCCTTCTTGACAGTATAATGATTAGTACAGTGCAAGTGCACTGCAAGTTTTATGATGGTTGCCACGTCTCAATTTTTAGATGGAACAGTGGTCCATGATGGCATCTGCTAGTAAGAATGGTGAAATCTGAAAGGGCAGTTTGAGTACGATACACACAATTGTAAAAATAGTTCTTGGCTATTTATGCTTAATATGTCAGTTTGTACATATCCTCCTACATATGCTGTCATAGCTGAGATGTCTTTGAAGATTCAAGCACTGGGGCTGTCATGCTGATCCTTGCTTCTCCACCAAGTTTGTCACTGGCGCAGAACAAATATGCAATAAATGAAGTGTAAGGACACCTAAGCTGCGTACCCATTCTGGGCAGAAATCAAAGATAAGGATTACAGTCCTAAAACTTGCACCTTCAAAAACAAGTCAACATTGGCAGCTCTCATATATTAATCCTACCTGGTGTCAAGGCTGATGTAATGGACTGGATCTCAGCTGCAGAACTTATGCTGATTTGTTTGTACGCGGAGGTTCAGTGAACAGCTCCCTATTACACTCAGTGTGGTAGGGAAACCGTACTAATCATATACCACTGCATTTGATATAATAAGTAGCCCTGAGGCTGTAGGTTGGCTAGAGACTGGTGGGCTGTATCCACCGGTTATCTGCGGTGTTTGTGGAACAACCTGGGAACCAGTCAACTCCTAGAGTTTGGCAGGCAACGTTCTTCGAATGTTAACCCAAACACTCTGTGACGGACTGCATTCCCCCCCCCCCCCTCACCTGTTATCTGATGCTCACCCTATTGTACTGTGTGTATGTAAATGTCTGATTCCCTGTTATCTGTGTTTGTCATGAGGGGGAAGGGAGGGGAGGGGTTGTAGCCCTCCCAGTGTCTCAAAAGTGAATGTCCTTTGTTTAATAAAGGAGTTGCTCTTTCTATGTTGAACCTTCAACATGAGTTTTGCCTCGTGATTGGGGGTTAGGGGCTGGTTACTGCAAATCTGCTGGCTGAGAGTGGGGTTTGGGGGCAGGAGACGCTCTTTGGCGGAGGTACCCAGTCGGGGTACCAGGCGGTCCGTCACAGACTCTCGCTTGGAAACGAATAACAATTCATGCATTCATGGCAGCAGTAATCAATAGGTTAACGACAGGTGGGCATGCGCCCCTCAATGCACCGAGGTAAAGAGTTGTGAGCAAATAGCAGTTCAAGCAATCATGGCAGCAGTATGCAACAGTTAATGGCAGGCAAGTATGCGACCCCTCAATGCACAGAGGAAATTAATTGTGAGCAATTAGCAATTCAAGCATTCATGGCAGCAGTATGCAACAGTTAATGGCAGACAAGTATGCGACCCCTCAATGCACAGAGGTAAAGAGTTGTGAGCAAATAGCAGTTCAAGCAATCATGGCAACAGTATGCAACAGTTAATGGCAGACAAGTAAGCGACCCCTAAAAGCACAGGGGTAATGACAGTGCTGACTGGTTATCAACAGAACCTCTATAGTGAGATCCAGATTACTTGCGCTTAGTAGTGTAGTTGGGTACAGTGTATGGAGAGGGATTAAGGGTCCCGAATGTCCAATCCTCCTGCTCCCCTCCTGCCTGGTGAAAGGTTCAGCTGCTGGGGTTGTTAACTGGAGCTGCTACTTGCGGCGGTTCACAGATGCCGGTGGTTGCGGTTTCCTGTTCGTCACTCGGCACTCCTCAACAAGAGAACGCCAAGTGACGAACTCTCTGAACTTTTACCCCCTGGACCACGCCCCGTGGGCGGAACCGGCGTGACGTCGTTGCTGGGACGGCGCGTCTCAGGAGCAACGGGACGTGCCGCCTAAGTCTGTGACACCTGCTTTGATGCTTTACATCACTTCCTGTTCATTCATGAGTTTATAAATGGGTAGAAGCAGCTCAGTACAAAAGGATTCTCTACCCATTCATTACTAACTGGTTGATAGTAAATTTACTAGTTTACTATCTCCAGTTTGTGAATAAATGAGAAACCTCTCCATTGTGATCTCCAATTTATTCAGTGCTGGGGCTGCAGGAAAAGAGATTGAGGACTCTGTCCCCTCAATTTCTTTTTCTATTTCAAAAGGGTAATGTCAGGGGTCTGTTTAGACCCCTGAAATTCAACCAAAGCCCCCCCCAACAGTAAGAAAATAAAACACAACCGTCCCCCAACCCACACACATGCAACAGTGTGCACCATATTGAGGGGTACACTAGGCACATGCGCTGCGTTGTTAGAACACATTGCAGTGCTTGATTTTTTCTTTTAAAAATAATATTAAATTAACTGTGGCAGCGCATGGAGAAACGTGGTGATGTGCTGCAATTAAATGTACACCTGTATCATTTTATCACAACACAAACTCCAACACAGCGCAAACAATTTTTTATATAAGTTGCTTATTTACAGTTTTGGATTCCTTAATTTTTTTTACTGTTTCGCAAAAAGGCACAATTTAAAATTTACCAATATTTGTTATTTCTTAACTCAATACAGTTTTATCTTTAGTTGGAAAAGTATTTTTTTGTGCATGGATACTGATTTTAGTGTGCTGTTATCAATTTCATTGTGGTTTTTTTCGGTTTAATATTGATTTGATAAACATTTGTGAAACTATTGCAGAAACTACAAAATTAGTACACCATCTTTTTATTCTACCGGGCCTGTGGTTTCCAAAAACATATGGTTTGGGAGGTCTTTTACAAATTCTAAAAGCTGCAGTGGAAAATAAAAAAAAGGTGAGGCCAGCTGAGGTTTAAAGTGTTCCGCAGGGCTTGACAATGGAAAGGTTAGAGGTCACATTTCTGCCCACTAAGACATCTACTGTATCAGCTAGACAAATAGAATTTCTAAGCACTCAAAATCCCTTTCTCCCAGTTAATTTATGGACATAGCTCTCTCCATTATTTACTCTTGCAGTTGGCAGTATAACCCCAACTGTATGGAATAGAGAGACATATGTTTGTCAATGAAAGAAATGTAAGATTTGTGTACTTACTGTAAAATATTTTTCTAGAGTTCCATTGATGGACTCAGGAATTCTAAAGCAGCAATGTTATATGCTGATGCCTACTGAAGGTTTGGACACTGGCAAACAGATAAAAAAGGGTGAAGGACAGCTCCTGTATAACCCAGCTTCTAACATACTGTTTTGTGAGCGAGGCCAATAAACAGGGCGACAGGACCAGTGTCCCTCAATCGACTTCGAAAAAAAGGATTTTCTTTATTATATATTAAGGGACACAGGCATTCTAAAGCAGTTGGGATATCCATAAGCAGTCCAACTTAGGAATGGGAAACAGCCACTGACAGATCTAAAATAGAACCAGGAGCAGTCTGAAGAAACCAGAAAGACCAATACCCATATCTGAACTAGAACCAGGAGCAGTCTGAAGAAGCCAGAAAGACCAATGCCCATATCTGAACTTGTAGAGGTGAAGTTCCAAACAGGACAGGGAAACTGCTAAAGGCCTAAGGATGACAAAAGGCCCATCCTTATTCTCAACAGTAGGCATCAGGTAAAACAAAAGACTCCAAGAAGGAGTAGAGATAGTTAGGACAGCCATCCAAACTCATAGGAGATATTCAAGATAAGAGAACTACTGTATATAGCATAATACCCCAACGTATTTGGTCATAAGAAGTTGAATACAACCCCAATGGAACCACCTTATGCCTGAGAGACTGACAAACAATTGAAAAAAAAAAGGGTGCAAGAATAACACTGCACCAAATAGACAGGAGCAGGAAAACAACCACCATAATGGAACAGCAACATCAGAAAACAGGACGTGCAAAGCTATCCACAAGGACACCTGGTAGGGAAAACCCCCAGCAGGGTCTATCTACCTGGTCTGGTGGGGGGAAATGTAGTATGTCTGCATTTTTCTGCACTGCACATCACACCCGTGTTGTGGGGTCACTGGGGAGCATAGAAAACAATTGTTTTCTATTTGCCCTAGTGGTGACTGGTGTTGATCAGATGATGAAAAAAGCCAGCCACCGCTAATTATGTGAACGAGTCCTAACTGCCAACACAGAATTGAGGGCCCAACCAGGTAACCAGGTAACTCAAACTGGGATCTTAGGAGGGATTTTACTTCCTATCAAAGTCCCCAAAGGTAGGGTTTACCTTTGACACATGCAGTGGCATCTCCGTTAACACGGATCACTGGAGCATCCAAATTGGGCATGGACCACCATGTTCTTTGACAGAAATTAAACAAGATATCCACGGGTAGAGTTTCACACAAACATTCGTACCAAAAATTCCGTCAGATCTTTTGATATTATTCACATTTATTTTGATTTTCTATTTTATTTAACATTTGATTTTGTGAAAACCACATCACTGTTAGAATTTTGTTTGATCGAAAACATTTTTCTTACATGCTCCTTCGAATAGTAACCCATTACGTCTTTCCTGAAAAAGGCCTTTTTGTATAACTCTAAAATGTTGTGTAAGTTGTGCTGGTCTACAAGTTAAATTGTGAGGTACAGATTGTACAAGACTTTAATATATTTTTTTTAAAGGTGTCAATGTTGTCTTTAAATTAGACACCAAGGAGTTGCTACATGATGGGATATACCAAGATGGATCATTACTAGTAAATGGGTATTACGCCTCACTAGTAAAAAGATATTAGCACTTTTGAATATTTATATCTGCCAATACAAAGACCGCTTGTATCCTGACATTTGAAAAGATTGGACATAGAAGAAAGTGCAATCCAGTATATCAGTGAATGTTTTACACATTCCTTACATGCGTGTATGTTTAGACAGAGGTTTAATATGCAGCTGCATATTGGTAATAGGTCTATTTTATTGTGCCAAACTATCCTATTCAAATTACTACAACAACAACATAATCAGCTTCAAATTTCACAAAGTAGATTTAAATTCCTTGAGTAAAGTTTCATATCAAATTTCTATTCTTCATTAAACCTCCTAATTAGTGTAATTTACATCCTTACAATACAATCAAATTCTGCTTAACTGTGACTGGAATATGGTGCTGTAATAAATATTTCAATCTTGCTTGAATATGAGTGTTGTACAGTTAATACATAGACAAAAAAACAAATAAAACATGCATTTAATTTATTCTTTAGTAAACCAGCTTAGAGTCTTAATAACAAAAGACAAAGCAACTCAGTGTATTAATTTTAATGCAAAATAGTTCTTACATTTGGAGGATGCTTCTGCTGAACACATACAATATATATAATGCATTATTGGAAAATAAAACAAAATTATACAGCAATTTGTCTTATATTATTTTACAGTGCAAGAACTGAAGGCCATTGACTGGATTGTTCATATATATATCTATATATGTATATCTATATATAAAAAATAATAACTGCTTTACAGATCTATTCTATACTTTGGAAAGATATATGTATATATTTATAGGTGCTGTACATATTTAGACATTTACAACCAGTAAATCTATTCTTGATATTTCAAGGCAACTTTCCATAAAGAATCGGAAACACATTTCCTTTGAGAAAGATTTACTTTTGGAAAAGTATCACAGTATATGAAGAGAATAGATCAAATCACAGTAATGAGCTGCATGCATTGAATACAATTTAACCCCTTTGTTGCTAGAAGATCCAATGCATTATTTTCTCCACTCCCTGGCAATGAAATAGTTAAACAAGCAGAACCACATTCACCATAACAAAACAGAAGAACAGAGGTCTGTAGCACTAAATTGGTACAAAATAACATTCCCAGGGCTTTAAGCTGTTTGAGATCTGTAACGCTATCTTTCAGTGTCAAAACAAAATAAAAAGATACACACCGATTAACCCTGTTTCAAACATGAGCATTTTGTGTAGTGGGGAGGACAGTGTTCTAGCAAGTTCATTGTGATGGTAAAGTGTGTAATTACCTGTTGAACATTCTGGTAGTTTCCCACAGTGTGCAGGAACATTATTATTTATTTCATAACAATATGCATCTATGAGAGAAGCCTCCACCACAATGTCCTCAGGTTTCTTTTAATAGAATTGTGGGCTGTTCTGCTTATATCCAACAACCAATCATAGCTCTCACACACAGCATTTTTTTAAAATCTAAAAAGGGACTTAAATAGCATGTACAATGTACAAATGGACCTGCACTATGGTGGTAGTGATACAACCAGCTGCTGTGTTCAATTTGTATGGAATACACACAAATTAGCTCAATGAAATCCAAATTACACTGCGCTCAAGTGAATGATCTATATAAAATGTGACACAAATCTAACAAGTTTTGTCTTTGATGTAGGTTTCTCAGAAACCACTACATTCAAATGTGGGATATAATAAAGTGATAAATATCTGCAAGAAAATAAAATCTCAGTAAAAGGTATAAACCCGTGATGTACACAAGTTGCATGTGTATATACATTAAAAACAACAGAGTATAAAGTATCATAATAAATATCCTTAAAAAAGTGAAAAGTGATAATCAAAAAAATCAATAAGTCCATATGTGAAGCTGTAATGTTCCGTGCGTCTCACTGCTCCACGTGTATTAACAGGAAAAAGGTCCGCACTCAACAGATAGCCTTTGTAAACTCGCTTAGGATATATCCAATTGTTGGGTCTGCCTCTCAACTATCCCTGTGAGAGACATTCAGCAGCACCACCTTCTCTGGCTCTATACAGATATAAAAGCCCCACGACTTCTCCACTTCAGGTCTCTTCATAAAGGAGGTCATAAAGGAGGTCCAGAAAGGGACCCAAAAATAGCTCAAAGGGAATAAATGGGGACATTTATAGTGCAGTATGTCCAATAAAAAACTTTGTCCAGAAACAAATCGCATATAAACACTGCAACGATGTGCTCCTTCTTCTCCGCCGTTTCGACAAAGTCTTATGACGAAACATGTAGACAAGCGGGTGTACGTTGAGATCACTAAACCCCAGAAAGTTTTTGATTGGGTATATTAATTTATATATATTAATGTATTTTATATTAATTTATATACACATGCAACTTGTGTACATCACGGGTTTATACCTTTGCTGAGATTTTATTTTCTTGCAGATATTTATCACTTTATTATATCCCACATTTGAATGTAGTGGTTTCTAAGAAAACTACATCAAAGACAAAACTTGTTAGATTTGTATCACATTTTATATAGATCAATTTCTTGATTGTAATTTGAGTGTAATTTGGATTTCATTGAGCATGTAAGATTTGTTTGATACTTTATAGGTTAAAACTATTTAAGCCTTAAAAAAAATATTTGGGTGAATCAAAACACACACACCAAACTAAAATCAGTTCACATGACATGCAATTTATGATCAGTTCAAGCAATTAAAGAGTTAAGCTAAAGCAACTATTCTACTAATATAGTGGGGCTTAAAGGCAAGACCTGTCTCTGTTGTTCAAACACAAACTACATGTTGCTGTCAGTGCAAGTCAGAAAATGGGAAAAGGCAGGCACCAATTGGCTCTTCTGGGCAATACAGATAGCTCTCACACTAAGCTCTTTGTTATGGAGATGAAGCCTTTTCAATCTCAAGGAAGTAATGATCTTACTAGATCAAAGCAAAGCAGGCTTTTTTTTTTTTAAACAGGGACCAATTCTACAGGCAACCATAACCTCAGAGTGATGAGAATGACTCCAAGTTTAGGTTTTGCTAAATATTTTCCAGAAACCTTCACTCTGAATATGCTACACAATGGGGTGTATTGGAACAGTTCTTGTGGGTGGTACTGGACTACAGTGATCACAGCAAGGATGGGCAGACATATTAGTCTATAGGGTACCTGCCTATATATAGCCAGTCTAGCTTATTCTCAGCCAGCTAAATTGTATATGAATTATGATACCTTGAACAATGGCAACTATGATCTTTTGCAGGACACAAAGTCCTGGCAAGGGGAAATATTGCCTATGGAATCACAATAATGTAAACATAATAGGATAGACGTTGTGAAGTGACTTGTTGAATATTGATGTGCAGGTAAGTTCAACATTTTCAGACAATTAGCTGCAATGACGATACAAAATGGAATGTCGGATATGTTCCTTGGTTGCAAACATATTAATGTATTTGTTCGAGAAATACTAGCTGACAAAGTTACCAGTTGTAAGTAGAAGCAATTCACAACTGTCAATTCTTCTATTGCTTGTTGCCAGCCTGTGCTAATTACTTTGTAATGTACCTTTATAGAAGCATCCATCAATAGTCAAAGGATGCCGATTGGCGTTTGCATTGTGTTCTGAACAGAGTGCTGCTTTCGCAAATTATATAAGTTGTTTCAAATACTTACAATGTTTCCTTCACCCAAGCCACACTTTTCTTCCATTGACCTGAAAAAGCTTTTTCCTCTCATGCAACTATAATCAAGCTATTCAAAAACATTATTTCAAAAGCCCATGAAATGCATGCTGCTCAGTTTACTGCATATATTGTTTTGTTTGTTCTTTTGTATTCAGTCATGTGTATCATGATAAAACTCATTTAGGAAAGAAGCAGACAGGAGCAAAAGTTATTCTTCTGCACTTTCTGGACAAGTGCGTATATAGTTATTACAATAAGCTCTTATTAAAAGTAGAAAACTTGGTGGCTGGGGTAACTGAACCCCAATTTGTTCTTTATAAAAAAAAGCTTCCTGTTCTGTATATTATGTGTATTTGGAGGCTATTTTTTACACAGGAGTAAAAGGTCAGTGGTATGTTTTACATGGCACTATGCCCCGTATAGTTCTTTCTTTCTTTGACCATCAATAACTTGTATTTTCTGTTACAGTTTTGTACACATGCAACATGCTAGTCAAATATTTCAGCCAGGCTTTTTTGGCTATGTAAAAGACAAGTTTACATTTTACACAGACAAAGGAAATAAACTGAACAGGAAGATAAAATTGGCACAAGTAGTGGAGCCATGATCACATGATCAGGATCTGTACAACACTGTCCCAACTTATTTTGTAGCAGCAAAGTCCAAAAAGTGTGACAGTACACCTTCATAGACTAACATGGAGCTCAAGCTTGTGGAAGACCATTCCCTGCAAGCAAAATCCAAAATATCCTTCATGCAGGTTAAGGTTTAAGAAGTCTAAATACATACGCTGAACTCAGCTGGCAGCATGTGGAGTAGTGGTCTATATATTCAATTCGTCAGCATCAGAAACTTTATTTGAATTGGGAACTTTCCATGGTCCTGGAGTTATCAGTGATTTCTTTCCTGTTGTCCGTGATGCTCCTTCATCTTTGGTTTTCTCTGTAGCTTCAGCTGTAGGATTCTTGACTTGTGGCTCATGATGAGTAGCAGATGGTTCACTCTGGGAGTCCTTTTCTGCTCGTTTGGCTTTAAGGATCAGATCTTTTTTTATTCGTTCATTTTCACGTTTTTTCTGCTCATACTCAGTGTAATTTCTTTGAGATTTTTCCTCCATTTGTTTACTTTTCTGTTCTGGGGTTTTCTTGTTGTTAACATCATGTAGACTGTCTTCTCGTCTTGACTTTTCATGTCTCTCATCCAGTTTTTTATCATTTTTTGACTCTCGGACATCTCCTTTGGATTTCTCATCCCTATCTTCTCTTTTGAACCCATGGTGTTTCCTGATTTTGTCCTCCCTCTCTTCTGACTTTAGCTTCTCCTCCCGTACCTCCCCCCTGTGTTTGTCCTCTCCATTATGTTTCTCCTGCCTTCCTTCTCTTCTGGGTTGCGCTTCTCTATCTTGCCTCTTGGTTTTGTTATCCCTCCAGTACTTAACCTCTCTTTCTTCTCTCTTGACTTTCTCTTCCCGCTCTTCTTTCTTGTTTCGGTCATCTCGCATCTGCTTATCCTCCCTGTCTCCTTTTCTGTGCTTGTCATCTTTCTCCTCCCTTCTAAGTATATCCTCCCTTCTGAGTTTTTCCTCTCTGTCCTCTTTCCTGTGTTTTCCCTCTCTTTCTTGCCTTCGGGATATCTCCTCACTCCTAGCCTTATCTTCCCTCTCCTCTCTCCTAAGTTTGTCTTCCCTTGTGTCCTTCTTTGATTCCTCAAGCTTTTCATTTACCTTACTCTTTTCTTTTTTATCTTCTCTTACTGACCTTTTGTCCTTTTTATCCATCAGTCGATCTGCATTAACTGCATTTTGCTGTTTTTTTGATGCATCTTCAGCTTCACCACTTTGTTTCTCTTTTTCCTCTTTTCTGTAAGACTTTTTTGGACTGGCAGATCTTCCTCTGTGTCTGTGTCCCCTTTTGTCTTTATCTTTGGCAGCATAATTTTCAGTGTCCGTTTTATGATATGATTTTCTGGGGCTTAAAGATCTTTCTCGGATTTCTTTGTGTATACGTTTTGAATCAGTCTGTCGGGAACTCTGGTGTCTTTCAGATATATTGCTCTCACTCTTCTTGGGACTTGCTGATCGCCCTCTCTCTCTTTTTGCACCACTTTCTTTCCCAGATTCAAGTGGTTTATTTTTGGAAGAGTTTTTGGGGCTCTCAGACCTTTCTCTTTGCTTGCCTTTGTGTTGAACTGAAGACGCCAGCGGTTCTAGCTTATATTCCTTCTTATTGATGTTACCCATAGGCAAAACTGTGATATCTTTATTTTGCTGTATATCATTTGCAAAATCAATTTTTTCAGTCTCACGGACTTCCAAAATGTCTTCATCAGGTGCCAGTGAATGAAAAACCTCAGAATTTGGATGCACGTATGAGGTTGATAAAAAGGCTGAATTGTCATCATATATTACATTTTCAAATAATGGATGAGTACTGTCCGGATCATCTAAATAAACAATCAAGGAAAACAAATAAGCATTATAAAAAAATTAAATATTTAATAGTGGAAATTCTTCACTTGAAATTTAGCAACTGATCTCCCATGCAGGAAAATTACAGAAAATCTTGTAATACAACATATATCCTCATAGTTGATGCAACATGCATTTATAAAACAACTAATCCCATATAAGATCATACAATGTGATATCTATAAAATGTGGGCAGTGACCTGCATTCTCACATCATCTTTCACACAGTGTATTCTACAGCATGTGCAAAAGTCTATGCCAAGTAGTCACACAGTGGACAAATGAAAATGCAATTAATGATACATGGATACACGGCATGCAACATTGAAGAGGCAGTCTAGGATAAACCACCTAAATACCCCAACAAGTAACAACTGAGTGGAGCAGTTTTGATTGCAATGCTTTCACAGACAAGAAGCCAGGATGCCAGACTGGATCATACTGGCCAGACAATTTTATGGAAGCATGAACTTCAGCCCGCATAATAACTGCATGTTAAGTAGCCAGTGGGCCGAGGGGTTAGCTGTCAGCAGTTGCTGGGATGCAATTTTAATCAATTTTGGATAACCCCTTAAGTGATTTCCTTTTTTGTGTGTGCAGTACATACATGTGTACACGTTTTAGTAATGTGTTTTATGGAGGCTGTTTATTTGTTCGATCTAAGGTGAGTAAATTTAAAGTGGTTTTAATTCCATAACCAGTGAAGTCTGTGCAAACTTGAATGCATGTGATTTCAGCATATCTACAATATAGGTTGTCAGAAGGGCAATCAATATATTTAGAATTACATACATGCAGTAGGGTGCATTCATGCATATAACCACAGGTAATAGACTTCATAGATTTTGACAACTATTTGGCATGAAGGCAATCGTCTTCTAATGACTAGAGGCAGACATTATATTCTTTTTTTTCTTTTAAGTCTCTTTTGTATGCTCCAAGGCTAGCAGCCCCTGACCTGCCACTTAAATGTGATTGGTTAGGCCTTGCATGCACACGCATATTAATGAGCATAAGCAGCTATAGCAGACAAAACATAGTGGAGATAGAGGAATATGGGAAAAAGCTGAATCAAGAGACATGCACATTTACCAAATCTTTAAGGGAAAGACCAAGAAAAGCACGAGAAAGCCTTATTGCTGATCAGATTTCATGTAGGAGCAGAGGCTGGAATGAGCCAAACCTGAGGAGAAGGAAAACAAGCCTGGAACAGAATTCCAACATCACCAAAGCATAGCTAGTTCACACTGCGCGTTCATTAGCAATATGTGGCAGGAATGCTTCCACACAGGTTAGACCACTGTATATGCAAAATCTGCCAAGAGTCACACACAATCATCTCTGCTGCTGCTATGGTATTTTGAAGCTGCCAATTAGACCAAAACAAGAGACAAGATATGTAGAATGTTAGCATGATTACTAATAACATACTGCTTCCTAATTCTCTTGTGTGTATATATCTATATAGAGATAGAGATATATACATATACATACATACAGTTGTGTGAAAAAGTGTTGGCCCCCCCTTCCTGATTTTTCATTGTTTTGCACGTTTGTCACACTTTAATGTTTCAGATCAAACACATTTAAATATTAGTCAAAGATAACATAAGTCAACAAAACATGCAGTTTTTAAAAGGAAGGTTTTTACCGTTAAAACATAACTTAACTCTGGTTCATCACACCTGAGTTCAATTTATCTGGCCACACCTGTGTGCAATCAAGAAATCACTTAAAGGAGAACTATGGGGTTCTATCTTTTCTTTATTATTGCATTCCTTAGGCTAAATAAGTAAATTGTGTAATTTACTCCTATTAGCCAAAATGCACCCTAAGTCTGTAAACCCTTCTTTAAGATGGTGGGCGGGCCGCAATGAGGAGAGATCACGACAATGCTGACGAGATCCTCCCCACTGACCTTCGTCACTGTGACTGACAGTGATTCTTGAGAGCTGAAGAGAGAGCCCGCTTTCCCCTCTCTCATCAGCGATCCCCAGTGATTTAGCATGTCAGTGTCACACAGGGCAGGGGGAGAGAGAGAGAGAGAGAGGGGGGGGGGGGGGGGGGTTCATTTATCACATATGGGCAAGTCCATATATGGTGAATGATGTCACTGGGGATCCCTGCAGACTGGCAAGCATCCGATCAGCAGGGATCTCCAGTGACATCATAACTATATATGGACTTGCCCATATGTGATAAATGATGGAGAGAGAGAGAGAGAGAGAGTCTCTCTCTCTTTCTTCCTGCCCTGTGTGACACGGACATGCTAAAATCACTGGGGATCGCTGATGAGAGGGGAAAGAGGGCTCTCTTCAGCATTTACTACAAATGGGCAAGTCCATATATGGTGAATGATGTCACTGGGGAGGGAGGGGATCAATGCACTGCACACTACACGTGAAGTAGGCGGGGCAGATGGAGAGGAGGAGGGAGGGGATCAAGGGCTACACAGCAGCGTGTCTGGAAGGCTGGCACAGAGGACGGGGACGTGCAGGTAAGGAGAGAGCTGTGTGCACAGAGCTGCTGCGCATGTCCATATATTCGTGGACGCGCAGCAGCTCTCAAGAATCACTGTCAGTCACAGTGACGAAGATCAGTGGGGAGGATCCCGGCAGCATTGTCGGGATCTCTCCTCATTGCGGTGCTTAGCCCCGCCCACCATCTTAAAGAAGGGTTTACAGGCTTAGGGTGCATTTTAGCTAATGGGAGTAAATTACACAATGTACTTATTTAGCCTAAGGAATGCAATAATAAAGAAAGGATAGAACCCCATAGTTCTCCTTTAACCTCTTGCCGACCGCCCGTAGTAAAAATAAGAAAGTAATTGAGATCCATCAGTCTGGAAAAGGTTATAAAAAAAAAAAACTTCTAAAGCTTTGGGATTCCAGCGATACACAGTGAGAGCCATTATTCCCAAAGGGCGAACAGTGGTGAACGTTCCCAGGAGTGGGTGGCCAACCAAAATTACCCCAAGAGCGCAGCAACGACTCATCCAAGAGCGCAGCAACGACTCATCCAAGAGGTCACAAAAGACCCCACAACAACATCCAAAGAACTGCAGGCCTCACTTGCCTCAGTTCAGGTCAGTGTTCATGACTCCACCATAAGAAAAAGGCTGGGCAAAAATGGCCTGCATGGCAGAGTTCCAAGACAAAAAACCGCTGCTGAGCAAAAAGAACATAAAAGCTCGTCTACATTATGCCAGAAAACATCTTGATGATCCCAAAGACTTTTGGGAAAATACTCTGTGGACTGACAAGACAAAAGTTGAACTTTTTGGAAGGTGCATGTCCCTTTACATATTGCGTAAGAGTAAAACCGCATTTCAGAAAAAGAACATCATACCAACAGTAAAATATGGTGGTGGTAGTGTGATGGTCTGGGGCTGTCTTGCTGCTTCAGGACCTGGAAGACTTGCTGTGATACATGGAGCCATGAATTCTGCTGTCTACCATAAAATCCTGAAGGATAATGTGCGGCCATCTGTTCGTGACCTCAAGCTGAAGCGAACTTGGATTCTGCAGCAGGACAATGATCCAAAACACACCAGCAAGTCCACCTCTGAATGGCTGAAAAAAAACAAAATGAAGACTTTGGAGTGGCCTAGTCAAAGTCCTGACCTGAATCCTTTTGAGATGCTGTGGCATGACCATAAAAAGGCGGTTCATGCTCAAAAATCTTCCAATGTGCCTGAATTACAACAATTCTGCAAAGATGAGTGGACCAAAATTCCTGCACAGCGCTGTAATAGATTCATTGCAAGTTATTCCTTGCTGCTAAGGGTGGCCCAACCAGTTATTAGCTTTAGGGGGCAAACACTTTTTCACAGGGCCATGTGGGTTTGAAATTTGGTTTCCCTTAATAAAAACCTTCCTTTAAAAACTGCATGTTGTGTTTTTCTTGTGTTATCTTTGACTAATATTTACATTTGTTTGATGATCTGAAACATTTAAGTGTGACAAACGTGCAAAACAATGAAAAATCAGGAAGGGGACCAACACTTTTTCACACAACTGTATATATACATACATACATATACACAATATATTGCCAAAAGTATTGGGACACCCCTCCAAATCATTGGATTCAGGTGTTTCAATCACCTCCATGGCCACAGGTGTATAACATCAAGCACCTAGGCATGCAGACTGCTTCTACAAACATTTGTGAAAGAATGGGTCGCTCTCAGGAGCTCAGTGAATTCAAGCATGGTACCTTGATAGGTTGCCACCTGTGCAATGAGTCCATCTGTGAAATGTCCTTGCTACTAAATATTCCACGATCAACTGTTAGGCAGGGCACACACCTTCCTTTAGTGGTATTATAACAAAGTGGGAGCAACTGGGAACAACAGCAACTCGGCCACGTAAAATGACAGAGCGGGTTCAGCGCATGCTGAAGCGCACAGAAATCGCCAACTGTCTGCAGAGTCAATAGCTACAGACCTCCAAACTTTGTGTGGCCTTCAGATTGGCACAACAACGAGTAGAGAGCTTCATGGAATGGGTTTTTATGGCCGAACAGCTGCATCCAAGCCTTATATCACCAAGTGCAATGCAAAATGTTGCATGCAGTGGTGTAAAGGTCACCGTCACTGGACTCTAGAGAAGTGGAGACGTGTTCTCTGGAGTGACGAATAATGCTTCCCTATCTGGCAATCTGATGGATGTGTCTGGGTTTTGCGGTTGCCAGGAAAACTGGACTTGCCTGGCTGCATTGTGCCAAGTGTAAAGTTTGGTGGAGGGGGAATTATGGTGTGGGGTGGTTTTTCAGGGTTTGGGCTTGGCCCCTTAGTTCAAGTGAAGGGAACGCTTAAGGCATCAGCATACCAAGACATTCTGGACAACTTTGTGGGAACAGTTTGGGGATGGCATGAAAGACATGGATGAGTGAGTTTGGGGTGGAGGAACTTGACTAGCCTGCACAGAGTCCTGACCTCAACCCGATAAAACACCTTTGGGTTGAATTAGAGTGGAGACTGCGAGCCAGGCCTTCTCATCCAACATCAGTACTTGACCTCACAAATGCGGTTCTGGAAGAATGGTCAAACATTCGCATAGATACACTCCTAAACCTTGAGGATAGCCTTCACAGAAGAGTTGAAGCTGTTAAAGCGGCAAAGGGTGGGCCAACTCAATATTGAACCCTACGGACTAAGACTGGGGTGCCATCAAAGTTCATGTGCGTGTAAAGGCAGGTGTCCCAATACTTTTGGCAATATTGCAACTAATAATTATTTTCAGGATCAATTAGTTGGCCGATTATTTTTTTTATTAATCGGATGAAAAAAATTAAACAAGTACCATCCTTAATTTACAATAAAAAACACAAATGCAGTGCAACAAAGTTTACTTCAGAATACACATTTTTTTGCAATTGCACTGGACTAGACCGCACAGCCTTGCAGTACCATGCGTTCCAGTGCGGGCGATCACACTGTGGGTGGGAGGCTCATTTGGGGTGCCAGTGAAATGAATGGCACCTCCCACAGCAGTATTTGTCAGGCCAAAGCTGAAAATGACTTTTTTCCCACCTTATATATATATATATATTTTTTTTTTAAAATAACTATTTTAA
>NW_017307029.1:517864-525505 GCF_000935625.1 Nanorana parkeri | reverse complement strand
AAACCTCAAAAAACGATAATACCCAAAATTGGCCATAGGCGACGCTTTAAAAGCTTTTACCGCTCATCAGTTAGGTGTTATCAGTGATTGATGGCCCTAGAACTATTGCTCTCATTCCGACGTTCGCGGCGATATGCAACGTGTGTAGCGCAATTGTCGTTTTTGCGCGCTGGTGCACCGGACGCGTATTTACGTTTATATCTGGGTAAACGTGGGAGTGGGGGAGTTAAACATTTTTTGGGGTGGTTTTTTTACTTTTTTTATATGTGACTTTTATTTTATTTTACTTTTGTATATGTGACTTTTATTTTTTTTATTTATATATTTTTTTTTTGCCCTTATTGTTATTGCTATTATATAGGGGGATAACAATCCCCCTATATAATAGCAAAGGCACACTGACAGGTCCTCTTTATGGAGACATTAGGGGTCCCCAGGACCCCTAATGTCACCTGTGGACCCCAAAAGAAGCTGAGATCTGCTTCATCAGCTTCTTTTCTCTGGCTATAGCAGCCAGATGACTGACAGGTGAATGCGGAAGTGATGTAACACACATCACTTCTGCATTCACAGCCCGGAGGGAGGTCAGCAAGTAGCTGATCTCCCTTCCTCTTCCTCCTGACGCCCTCCGAGCCGGTCCCGGGCCGCTGATGGGGCAGCGGATACCGGGATTCAAGGTGAGGGGTGCCGAAAAAACAAGCACATATAGACGATCGGCGGGCTATGGAGCCGCCGACCGCCTATATGTGAAACACCCGGTAACGGGTGTTTGCATTGGTCGGGTCTTTTCTGCCCGTGCGCGCCAATGCACCCACCAATGCTGCAGTGCCGTCCGTCCGTTTTTTTTACAACGGGCGGACGGCAAGTGGTTAAGCACGTGGCGCTTGAATAGCTTCAGCCAGGGAATGAGGGCAGCTCAATGTAAATACAGCAGATAGTGGGCTGGTGCAATAGCCAGTCTGCTATTGATCATTTCAAACTGCAGTAGCCAATAGCAGGCTGGCTATTGCACCTGCCCACTGCTTGCTGTGCCTTCCTCCCAGCATGGAGGAGAGAGCTAGGGGATCCAACCAACTAATCGATAATGAGAATAGTTGACAACTATTCTCATAATCTATTAATCGATTAGTTAGTTGCAGCCCTACTGCAGTCATATCCCCCTGCACTAATTTTCTGCAAATACTGTCCACTGTCATACCTTCTGTACTCCTCTCCTGCGTCTATGTCCCACTGTTTTACCCTCTGCAATCTTTCCTTGCACATACTGCCCACTACCATGCCCTTCCCATGCAGATACTGTCTGTAGACATACCCTTCCTAATTCTCATCATCACATACTGGCCACAGTCATACCGTTTGCTCTCTTCTCCTTACACTGTCTGTCCTCATACCTTCTGCAGTTTTCTCACGCACATACTGGGCAATACCATACTCTCAAAAGGCCTTTCCGGAAGATACTGTCCACTGTAAAACTCTTGCACGCTTCCCCTACACCGAGAAAATGAACTTTCCCCTTACCTTCAAAAATCTTCTATTTACCCTTCTTATTTAAATTTTTGTATGCAAAATACTGCTTCTGCATTGTTTTCACTATCTCCTGCCAGACCCAAATATTATTTGTCATTGTGACCGCTGACATGAGTCAGAAAGTGAGGGGAAGTCTTCAAATGGGGATAAATTAGTGTCTGTCAATTGTGGGATTTCCCCTAACTGTGGAGAGATTTCCACTCCATACAAAAATAAATACTTGAGGTAATTTCCATGCTGTTTAACATAAGTTTTGGCTGGAGTTCCACTTTTAAGTGATAACCTAGGTAGATCATAGGATGTTGTCTATTCGAGTGCAGTTGTCATTTGTTGCCTCGTGCTCCTTATCTACAGCTGAAAGCAAATCACTTAATAGTAATGTGTTTTCTTTTACAGATACTCATCATGCAAAGCGAACATCCAAATATGTTGTCAAAATGTACCTGTCACCTACATATACTGAAGGCAGCTATTTTGTCAGCTGATGTCTTCTTCTACCTAGGTACACTAGGAATTAGGCACTTTGTATTTGTGCTGAAGCACTGCCACAAATTCCTACATATTCTTATTAGGAATGCATCAAACCACACAATGGTTGTCACCACTGCATGATTCTTCATTTTTGTATGCCGGCAATCCACAAATACTGCATTTTAGCAATATGATTGATACTCACCGTGATCTGGAATAAGCCCTGTCCCCGGCCTTAGTAACAGGAGAACTTTTGTCCCACCAGCTTGGATCAGCTCAATGGCCCGTGTGTGAGTGATGCCTTGTGTGGGCTCTCCATTAATTTCCACTATCTGGTCCCCAACCTGAAAGACACAACAGAAGCCAAACAGAGGCCAATAAGACAAGTGACTGAAAAACCTAAAGCAGATTACTTTTTAGCTACAACCTGTGGCTAAGTGAGATTCCACAGTACATCCCTGGGGTGTCCTAGTATTTGTAAATAATTATTCAGTAGGGTTTATTAAGAATACATTGAAATAAACCCCTTTACCAACTTAAAAAATGTGAGTAAAATCCCTGAAAAATCCAGTATTTTATGTGTTCACTTACAGCTTTTTCCCTTTCTCCATAAATTATTTTTTATTCACTTGCAATGTGCCTTTGAACTTGCTAGCAAATTTGCTAGCACAGCCCCCCTCCTTGCGCGTGATAGCCCTATCCTCTTCGGGAAATGTCTATTTTCTCTCTGTGCTGGCCCAACTCCTCCGCCAGTTTAATTTACCACCCTACATAGCCTTCAATGAAGCTGCCAGGGGAGTAGCAAAGGGGAACAATATAGAGTGTCATTTAAAGTGACATCCCTCCCCCCAATGTTGGTGTAAGGACTTACCTTAAATTATGCCTCTTGATCCGATCATCTTCTTTCCAGTCGTTTTCAGGAGTCTCTCCAGTGCTCGTGTCGGTCTCTGATACAGTGCAGACTGCATGCATGTACTTACCCTGTGTCTCTCCTCTTCTACCGGCCGAAGATCTCTACTGGGCATGCGCCCGCCCCATGATGCTTCATGGCCGCTCGAGAATTTTCAGATCTTCGGAAGGGAGTGAGTGGCAGAGACACAGGTAAGTTTTTACCTATTTGGTAACTTTTTACATTTAAAAAAAATGTTTTTGCATACATCTACCGCTTGCTAGCAGTAGATATATGCAAAAAAAAAAGTTTAATTGTACTTTAAGTGACAGCTCTGAGACTCTGGGACTGCTCAGATCACATCCATGATGGCTGCGCCCATCAGCAGTCTAAGAACTTTTGGATCTTTACACAAGGGAAGCTTATACAGGTAAATCACATGCATAAAATATGTTTAATGCCCATAGTCTTATGGGAAAATTGTTGCTGAAATGAATGGTCCAGTGAGAGGGTTTCATTAAGACACAAACCACTGGCATACTGAAAACTGTATGCTAATGACTGGGACATCTGAGCTTCTGTGGGCAAGATTACAGGAGGATGTAATCTTTTTTATGTCCTAATCAGGAGTAAATGTTTTAACTAAAAGCCAATGCACACATTTATGTTTTTAGATCTTCTCAAAACGTGGTAGTGCTGCCAACGACCATTTAAAGGCTCAATACATCCAAAGATGAATTGGCCGTTATGGCCATACGAAACGGCTCTTTTCTCCCTGCTGAATCCTTCAGGGTTCGTTCACACCAGATGCAGTGTTTTCCCGTTCCGATTCTGGCCTCACTTTTTTTGTGGTTCAGGAGGGGGCGTGGCGGGCCAGTGAAGTGAATGGCACTGTAGCCTCGCCCTCCGGCCGCAATGGGATCGCAAGGCACATTGTGCCTGTGGTCCAGTGCGGTCAAAATAGTGTTTGCAGCATTTTGATCGCGCCGTACTGCAGGCACAATGTGCGGGCGATCGCATTGCGGCCGGAGGGCATGGCTATGGTGCCATTCACTTCAATGGCCCGCCACGCCCCCTCCTGCCCCACAAAAAAGTGAGCCGGCCAGAATCGGACCGGAACGCACTGCATGTGGGTTGAACGAACCGTAAGGCCTCTTCCACATGGGGTTCTGTAGAGAGCCACCTGTCAAGCTTTTCAAATGAATTTGAATGGAAGCTCTATATAAGTTTATGGACAGGCGGATGTAAAGGTAGGTATCAAATGTAAATGGATGGAGGTGCTTTTACATCTTCCTCTAGATTTAACATAGGTCCGTTTATAACCGTGGAGAAAAAACTGATTGGATACAAACATCCATTCATTCCGTCTCTGATTTAGCAGGAGATCTGTTCACAGATCCCCTGCAGGGCAGAATGGACTCGTGTGAGTGGCTCTTACTAATTTGTTATCACTGAAAATGCAGCAGGGAATGCTGGAACACAAATGAACACACCAAACGTTCACAGGAGGACAGTTGGAACATAGCTGTGTTGCATATACCAACTGCATAGTTTAGAAAATGAACAGTGCCTCTATTTTTCCTTACTACAGTATTAGCTTTTATACGTTAGACTCTCTGAATTTAATGGGGATATTATCTCAGTTATTATGACAAGACAATGCCAGTGGCACCAACCAATAGTGTTGTGCAAGTCCCGTGCTCTTCGAAGCAAGTAAATAATACCTCAGATACTACTATTAAAACCAATGGTATTTCTAAACTCGAAATTATATTGAGGTGAACAAACAATGGCTGAGTGCACTTCCATTACACACAAACACATATATTTCACTAGCTAAGTCTGAAACTACAGCCTTTCAGCTCTGCTTAGTCATAATTGCTGTTTTGGCCTTGAAAGCTGCACAATGATGGCAATGGTCGTTTTAATGATTCTGTTGCAGAGGGATTTATAAAACCTGACTGTAGAGTGTGTCGTCTTATATACAAACTGTACACATCTGTTACTGAAGATTTATGCCTGCAGATTGCTGACCTAGGAGATTTCCCAGCGCCCATTCTTGTCATTTCTCTCTTATTGCTCATACTGACAGTTAAAGCCTGAAGCATCAATGCATTTAAAAAAAAAAAAAAGCTGTAGGTTTTGCTGGCGTTTGTTTACTGAACTGTGAGTAGAAAGGCAGCGACTCAGCTCGCAGTAGCAGGCAATGTCCTTAAAAGGGCAAATCTACATAAAATAAATAAATGTATAATAATAATATGTTTTACATGCTACAAAGTTACAATGTTGCAGTCTGATCCCTGGGGAGAGGAAAATGAGGAAATGCTTGACTGATGGCATCATCTCAGCCTAGGCAAAGTCCAGGACTGGAACTCAAGGACAATTTTGAACAAGATACAGTTTCACAATATCCACTCCAAAGAGAAATGGTCCAATGGCCCATTCCAAAGAGGAATTTCACCCCATATGTTTTTTTTTGCAGGGCCTTCTTCAGAACTTACCCAGCAAACACCAGCCCTGCTCTGCGGTGTTCCGCTGCCTGGCTGCCACAGGCTGGGTCCCGCGCTGTCATCTTCCTCTCTGATGTTATTGCTGCCTCCTCTGGGTTCTTGCAGCCAGCCAACTATGATGTGCCACCAGGTTCGCTTTCTGGTTGTTGTGTCCCTGCTCCTGCAGCCTCCTGGGATTTCCCAGGAGGCTACAGGAGCACGAAGCATCATGCACATCTAGGCAGTAATGGAGCCAGAGGATGGGCTGGAGTCTTAAAAAAGAAATAATTTTTTATGTTGTGGAAGAGTAAGGGTTGCAGTGGGGAAACATTTATTCTGGGAGCGAAGGTCTGCAATAACAAAAGAAAGTCTAGACAAAATGATACTCCACTATATAAACAGTACCTTTCTACATGTAAAATTGCTTATATGTGAGAACATGTTCCAGTGCAGCACAATGATATACATCAATGCAGAATGCACAAAGGCAGCAAAACTCCATTGTCTTCTGAGCCCCAAAATCCCATGATATATCACGGAGAGAGTTGTGCAGGCCTGGCCTGTGTCTTTACATAACAGCTGCACATGAAACTTTTTCTTGGTGGTTGCTGCCAGTCTGTGAATGAAGTTTATTCTGTTATGGCAGCTGACTAAATGTAATTTTCATTCACTGTGGCTAATAGTCCTTTAATCACACATGAAAATGTTGCATTCAAACTGACTTGCGGACACAGCCTACCTTAAATTTACATACTGGTGATTGCCTTCTGCAACTGGCTGCACCAATAGATTCAGATCCTATAGCTGCAAGTACCCTCATCCTCAAAGTGCCTGAATCTCAACCTGCCAAAATGTAGCACAGTACAGCCTTGCCCACACAAAGAGGAATATGAGAGGGAGATTGCACAGAACTGAATCATGTTCCACTCGAAATCCAGGTATGAATAAAAATGCATTGACATTTATAAAACTAACAGTGAGGTAAAGGGAGAGGGCTTTCTGACTTGCATATGATTCCAGAATAACCTTGGCAGTACCTATACTTTGCTTGCTACATGGAGCTGCTTTTTATGTTTTGTTCACCTAAAACTAAAGCTCACCACACATTACAATTTGATTGTACAATCTCCTTTAGACCCACCAACAACTATGTAGTGCATGGGCCTATATAATTGGATATAGTATGATTGGATAGTTTGGGTAGGTACTACTGTTACATAGATTTGGTAAATCTAAAGTTGATTGTACACAGAATGTACAGTCATATTGCAGGGGTGTGGAACTCCTATCGCCCGACGGCCAGGATATGCAGTTCCGGGCAGGCAGTTTTTTTTTCTACATTTAGCCCTATTTCGGGCATGCACAGCTAAATGTAGAGGGGGAGCCTTTTTGTACAAGTGATCTCCCCCTCACCTCACTCCCCTTCCCTCTCTGTCCACTGCCTCTCCGCCTCTCCTCAGCAGCTGGCTCTCTGCCTGCCATGGTCTTCTGGGGGACCCGAGGCCATGGCAAATTAGATCAGGCTGGAGGGTGGGGAGCAGAGCGCAGAATGTCCATTCTCTGCTCTGTGTGAGCACTGGCAGGAATGCTGTACTTGCAGCGTTCCTGTCACACAAGAACGAGCACAGTGCTGTGCTGGAACATCTGTATTGGAGGTGACGGGGTCAATAAAGAGAACCTTTCATCTCCAAATGCTATCAAACGGGCTTGTTAGCTCCTCTGTGATAGCAATAAAGTCAAATGGAAAAAAAACCCTCAAAAAATAACATAAATAAAAATTTAAATTGTAAGTACATCAAAATGTAAAAAATAATAATTAAAAATGGAAATAAATGTAAAAAACAAAAAAGCAATAAAGCAAAAAAGAAGCCAACAGCCCCGCTGCCCCCACCATCTGCATGCAAATAAACACATACTTAGGGCATTGTGTGTGAGCGGAGTGGGCGATCCGTGACCGTGCAGGCACATGTATTTTTTTTCAGCAATTGCCACGCAGATGTAACCCCATTGAAATCAATTGGGCCGCGCGGCAACCACTGTGTGCAACCAGGGCCGGATTTGCTCTCCCTGCAGCCCCAAGGCCAGGTTCCGCAATGCGACCCTTCCCCGCCAACCGAACTCTCCCTCCCCCCAAATCAACGGAGAATGGCAACCGGATGGCAGGGGCGGCAGGGTTAGTTCTAATTTTTTTTGTTTCTTTATTTTTTCTTACTTTATCACTTTTTTATTTTTATTTATTTATTTTTGATTTTTAGCTTGTCGTTT
>NW_017307029.1:507526-517211 GCF_000935625.1 Nanorana parkeri | reverse complement strand
AATTATTATTATTTCTTATTTTTTTATCAATTTTTTCACTTAACTTTATTGCTATCACACAGGAGAAAACAATCCCCTGTGTGATAGCAATTGGAGGTGACAGGTTCTCTTTATTGACCCTGTCACTTCCAAAACAGGAGTTCTAGCACAGCACTGTCCTAGAACTCCTGTCACAGCTGAGATGGGAAGAGCACAGCTCTCCCCTCTCACTGTGTACACCGGCGGCAGAGACAGGTGACAGACTCGGCGGCCAGGAGGAGGACAGAGTCCCGAAGACAGAGCCAGCAGAAGTCGGTAAGTTGCCTTCTACATTTAGTCCTGCTTTGGGAAGGCAGGACTAAATGTAGAAGGCAACTTACCGACTGGCGCCCGAAACTGTATGTTCCGGGCGTCGGGGGACTCCGCGCCGCCCCTCGGCCTGGCCTTGTGGCGAATCCGGGCCTGTGTGCAACCACACATGATCGCCCAAGTCTGCATCAGCCCCGAAGGGTAAATTCACTTTCCCAAGTAATTTGGGAAAATGGAATTACTCGCACAAATCTGGCCCCCTCTCCTTCCTGCTATAATTACCTTTCAGCAAATGGTCCTTCCGGTCTGCCAGTATGGGTGTACTATCTGTACCTGTGCCATATATTCTGAATCTCGCTCGCAAACTGCAAGCGCTTGTTAGTCAGTGCGGTCACTTGATGGCGCTGACCAATTAGCAGTGCTAAGAAATGCTTCTCAATATGGTTTTGGTTAAAATTATTTTTTTGTATCAGTGCAAGTAGATTGTCATGAGGGACAAGTAGATTGGGTCCTCTATTATCCTGTGGACAAGTAGTTTTTAAAAAAATGTCCACACCCCTGTATTGGGATATGTACACTGATGAGCCAAAACATAATGAACATCCCCTAATATTGAGTAGGTCCCACTTTTGCCACCAAAACAGCCCTGACCTGTGAGCTCCATGAGCATGAGCTCCACTAGACCTCTGACGGTATGCTGTGGTATCTGGCACCAAGACGTCAGTAACAGATCCTTTAGGTTTTGTAGGTGTTAGGTGGGGCCTCCATGGGTAGGACTTGGTTTTCAAGTGCATCCCACATATGCTCGAGCAGATGGAGATCTGGAGAATTTGGAGGTCAAGTCAACACCTTGAACATGTTGTTGTGTTCCTTGAATCATTTTTGCGCTGTGGCAGGGTGCATTATCCTGCTGAAAGAGGCCACTGCTATCAGGGAACACTTTTTTCCATGAAAGAGTACACTTGGTCAGCAACAATGCTTAGGTAGGTAGTGCGTGACAAAGTACCATCCACATGAATGGCATTCCCAGTAGAACATTTCCCAAAGCATCACACTGCCTCAGCCCGCTTGCCTTCTTCCCATAGTGCATATTGGTGCAATTTCTTCCCTAGGTAAGTGGCACACACACCCAACCATCCACATGATGTAAAAGAAACCTGATTCATCAGACCAGTCTTCCATTGCTCCATGGTCCAGTTCTGATGGACATGTGACCATTGTAGGTTCTTTTGGAGGTAGACATAGGTGAGCAAGGACACCCTGACCAGTCTGTGGCAACGCAGTCCCATATGCAACAAATTGCGATGCACTGTGTGTTCAGACACCTTTCTATCTGAACCATCATTAACTTTTTCAGCAATTTAAGCTACATTAGCTCTTCTATTGGATCAGACTACACAGGCCAGCCTTCGCACCCCACGTGCATCAATGAACCTTGGCCACCTATGACCTGGATGCTGGTTCATTGGTTTTCTTTCCTTGTACCACTTTTGGTTGGTCCTGACCACTGCAGACCAGGAACATCCCACAAGAGCTGCAGTTTTGGAGTTGCTCTGACCCAGTAGTCTAGCCTTTGCAATTTGGCCCTTGTCTGAGTCGCCTAAATCCTTGGCACACTACAAGTGGCAATGTTTTCTGCTTCCAACACATCCACTTCAGGGACAAAATGTTCTCCCTAATATATCCCATCCACTTCCAGGTACCATTGTATTAAGCTAATCAATGTTATTCACTTCACCTCTCAGTGATCATAATGTTATGGCTGATTGATGTAGTGAGCTTAAAGCTACAAGTTAGGCAAATATTGTGTAAATACAAGAGGCATGAGTATTCTTACTTAAATCTTGGTGTACTTTGTGTATTCTTTCCACATCTGTGCAGTAATTTAAGGTGAAAATTTGCCTCTGTGCAGGAGCTTCCTATAATAAAGCCCAGTTACTGCTTATAAATAGGTTAAATTATGATCCATAGTACAAACTGCATATACGGTACACACTTCCAATACACTGCAGTCTGCAGCAATATATTTACAATTCCCCCCTGCTAACATGAATAGGTTAAATGATCCATAGTACAACTAAATAGTATGTACTTTGGATCATTTAACCTATTCGTGTTAGCAGGTAAATTATTGCCTGCAGTGTACTGGAAGTGTGTACTGTAGATTTACTACATATAGAGTACATCTATTGCTGCAGACTGCAGTGTACTGGATGTGTGTACTGTATATGCAGTTTGTACTCTGGATCATGATTTAACCTATTCATGTTAGCAGGGGATAATTGTAAATCTATTACTGCAGTGTATAGGTTAAATGATCCCAGAGCAGATGCATGATCGGATTTGCAGTTTCACTACAGCTTTAGTGCCGAAGTTGCCTACCCAGGGCCGGATTTACCATTTCAATCTGTTGGTGTTATATAAGCCATTTCCCCCTTACCCAGTGCCCTCTTTTGCTTTATTGATTACCACAAGGTCACTAGAGAGAGCATGCACCGAATCCCCACACAGCACCGACTCCCAAAAGGCTGGCAGAGATACCTGGCACCGACTCCCCGCAGACACAGGTGATTGGTAAGTTTCATTATGTTTAAAGTGACGTACTATACTAGTTTTGTTAATTGTATGATGTACATTTTTTTGAGTGCTCTGTGGCAATTTGTACCACCGATAAGGAGGTGACTTTCCATTTATTTTATATAACAGGGTGGACAACTTCTCCTCATTGACCCTCGCAGAGTTGCATCCCTTCTGGAGCTCGCACCCCCCATGCCATACCCTCGAGAGCAGGTAAACCTGTATTATGTATTGTGGCTGCTTATTGTATTTTTGGTGTATGGCACAGTAACAGATTATACATGCAGCAATGCAGAATGGCAACCAGCTGTCGAGGACGACAAATCTCATCCATTGCTGAATAATCATGGATTGCTGAGATTTGGGGTCCTGTATAGCCGGTTGCCATTCTCCATTGCTGGTGGTGTTCTACATTGTTGTGTATTGTATTGATGGGAATCTGTAGTTCTCTATTGCTGGTTGCCATTTTCCATTGCTGGTGGTGTTCTGCATTGTTGTATATTGTATTGATGGGATCTGTAGTTCTCTATTGCTGGTTGCCATTTCCATTGCTGGTGGTGCACTGCATTGTTGTATATTGTACTGATGGGATCTTTACTTCTTTATTGCTGGTGGTATTCTGCATGGCTGTACAATGTATTGCTGACATTTGTAGTTCCTCTACAGCTTTGAGTCAGTAAAAAACTACGAGGGCCCTGGCACTCCACCACTGACAGCTAGCTGTAGAGGGACTACAAATCACAGCCCAAACATCCTTCATCATAGTTTATTTATATATTTTATTATTTTTTAGATAAGCTGTGGCTCTAATTATTTCTTATTTCATGTATTTCTTTCCCAAGGTGGAGAGATATATTGGAGCCACAAAAACACCAACAAAATGTCAGCAGTATGGAAGTATTTTAAAATCAAAGGGAGCAACATGCGGAGTTCTTTTACTACTAGTAATCTAATAAGACATCTAAAATTGAAAACACAAAAGTGAGCATGATGAATTCAATGCCGACTCTAGCTGTAAAACTCAGCAGCCAACACTGCAGCAAATCTTTGCAAGACAAGAAAAATTGTCAAGGAATATCAGCCACTTTCTATACTTGAGAACATGGGTTTTCGGCGACTTTGTAATGTTTTTGAGCCGAGGTATGAAATGCCTAGTCGCCACTATGTCACAGATGTCGTCTTACCAAAGATACATGACACAGTGAAGAAACACATTACCAACATGTTGCAGCAGGACATAAAGGCGATTAGCTTCACCACTGACATTTGGAGCAGTAGTGTAAGTCCAGTGTCTGTCATCAGATTAACCGCCCAATGGATAGATGGCAATTTTACTCTGCAGCAAGTCATGCTCCATGCCAAAAAATGTCAATGCTCTCAAACAGGCCAAGCTATAGCTAGTAAACTTGAGGAAATGCTTCAGACTTGGGCAATTCCAAAACGTTTTGTCCATGTTGTGGTCCGTGACAATGCCAGAAATATGATCAAAGGCATGGATGATGCTGGACTTACAAGTATTTCCTGTGTGGCCCATATGCTGCAGCTGGCTTTCCCAGAGGGTCTATTATCACAACACAACGTTGCGGATACTGTGGGGGTCGGTCGCAGACTAGTTGGCCACTTTAAACATTCACACCTGGCATAAAATACTGAACATCTTAGATCCCTTTGAAGAATTGACTCACCAAGTGAGTTCTTCAGATGCTTTGGCCTCAGATGTAATACCTGTAGTCACCGTGCTACAGCGAATGTTAACAAAAGAAGTGGATGAGGACCACGGTATTAAAACTATGAAGAGTGCGTTGCTTGCTGCTTTCCAGAAGCGATTGTCTGACACAGAGTGAAACCCACTATACTACTCTCTTAGATCCAAGGTTATTATTCTTTTCTGCTGTTAAAGGTCTAAAATAAGCTTAATTTTGCTCTTAAGATAAAAGCAGAAAGTTTAGAGAGAGGTGATCTATTTAACTTAAATAAATGATTCATGACTGTAGTCTCGAGTTAAAAAATGTAACTTTAATAATTTAAGTTACATTTTTTAAATGAAGAGACTACAGTCATTAATCATTTCTTTTAGTATATGATTTTTAGTTTTCCGGTTCTCCTTATTTCCCTTTTGTTGTCATTGCTTTTAATTGCAAAGTGCTCACCTCATATTTTTTATTTCTTAATGCACATACAGGGTAGTACAGTACACTACTTGCTTATTCATCATTGTTTTTTATATTCTTCTAGGTATAAAGATCGATTCTTCACACATGATGACACTTCCAGTGAAAGCAAATAAATTGTCCTACTAGAGCTGCAGAAAATTTCAGAAGAGGAAGCTATAGCCGAGGTGCTTGAGGAACCTATAGCCGAGGTGCTTGAGGAACCACCTGTCAAAAGGCCTCACAGGAAATAGCTTTGGAATCCACCTCTAAGAGCAGCACTCCCATAGCTGTTACCATACAGCTAGAAACATTTTTTGGAGAGGCCACTGTGCCTCGTTCGGACAAACCCCTCATGTACTGGGCAGTAAATAAACCGCGATTTCCGTCTCTGGCCCAAATGGCAAAAAAATATCTTTCTGCTCCATGCAGTAGTGTGGAGAGTGAAAGATTGTTCAGCGCAGCATCACACATTTTAACTGATAGCAGAAACAGCCTGCTATGTGAACATGCAGAGATTCTCCTGTTTCTTAAAAAAAAACCTGCCACTTACATTTGATAAATAAGCATAATTGATTGAAAGCCTGCTAATGTAAAACTGTTGATGTTAATATCCTTAGTTTTTTTATTTAAAAACATGTTCTTTTACATTTGTTCTGGTTTTACAACTTTGTGAAAGCAAATAAAAAAGGTTTTATTGTTCTAAAACAGTCTTTTAAATTAAAGTTCTTCTTAATCGTAAAAAATTTGGGTTAAAATCATTAGTCTGTATTGTTTTTAAAAAAAAGTCACCTGTCCCTTTAAGAAAAAGTATCAGTAATTGGTATCGGCAAGTACATGAGGGGCTCCTCTGGGGAACCCGTGACTACGGCACATGAGCTCACCAGAGAACCCGTAGAGCAGGCGAAGAATGTCTGTTCTTCGTCTGCTCTGTGTGATCACTGAGACTGGAGCACTGTAATCACAGCGCCACCTGTCACAGCTGTAAGGAACTGCACACAACATCTGTTCTGTGTTGGAGGGCAGGTTCCATAAAGAGAACCTGTCACCTCCAAACTATAACATAGGGGCTTGCAAGCCCCTATGTGATAAGAATAAAATTAAGTTGGAAAAAAAAGTAAACAATAAAAATGAAAAAAAGTTATAAGTAAAAAATAATAAAATATATAAAAATTCCAAAAGATAAATGTGATAAAGTAGAAAAAAAATGAAAACCAACCCTGCTGCCCCCAACATCTGCATGTAAATAAACGCATGCGTAGGACATTGTGCGTGTAGGAGAGTTCTGCTGCCTGGCTACCACAATATGGCACACAGTGGAATGGCGGCAGCACTCAACGCACACACAATGTGCATTAAAGGGTAAGTTCACTTTCCCAAGTAATATGGGAAAATGGAATTACCTGATCAAATCTGGCCCGGTCTCTCCCAAACCCCCCGGCTATACTTACCTTTCGGCATACAGTCTTTACCCTCTGCCAGTACGGGTGTACTATCTGTACCCCGTACTGCTGTCCAGCGCACTCCTGCCCTATGCATTTTGAATTTCGCTCGCAAATTGCAAGCACTCTTTGGTCAGCGTGGTCAGGTGACCACACTGACCAATGAGAAGCGCGATTTAGCACAGTCAAATACAGTTTTGATTACTAATGCACCGATAAATAGTACTTGGGCGAGTACTTGTACTCACCCAAATGCTCCGAAACCTTCCTCAATACCGGAACTTCCGGTCAGCTGAAGATTTCCTCTGAACGGCAGTGCCGTAGGGGAACATGGAGCCAGCTTCCCATGCAATCAGAAAGCGGGGCAGCGACTAATCACCCGCCTCCCGGTTTCCTGATTGGGCGGGAAGCCAGCTCCTTGCCGATTGGCTGGGAAGCCGGCTTCCTGGCCAATCAGCATCAAGCCGGCTTCCTGGCCAATCAGGTCATTACTCGCTGCCCGGTTTCCTGATTGGCCGGGAAGATGGCTCGATGCTGATTGGCTGTGAAGCCAGTTTTCCAGCCTATCACAATCAAGCCGGCCAAACAACATGGAGTTGGCTTCCCTGGCGAATTCAGGAAGCCGGGTAGCATGACATTACCCGCTGCCCAGCTTCCTGATTGAAAATTTCCACACCCCTGTTTAGTACTTCTCCCAAGAGCCCTCGGCCCAAATGCAAGTAGTGGGTTTGCTGTTGGGGTTATGCAAATTTCAAAATGCTTTGATTGGTGGGTGTCAGTTGGTTGTCACTATGTTTGCCCTGATAAAGGGAGCATGTGCAGATGGCTATATTACACATGTGGCATGTTCTACAATAAAATGAACTTCTGGATTTATCCTCATCCTGCAAGTGCTGATGAACCTTATTGCAGTTAAGACTGGAAGAATGGATATTCCTAGACAAACTGCATTTGCATGCAGACCGCCCTAGGTAATGCCCACATATCATGATGTACATCCGTGAGTGCAAAACCAATTAATGAACAGGGCAGGCTAGGGAAAAAAAGCGCTAGATGATATTGGACGCCCTTCACCCAGGAGATAAGGCAGGCTCTATCTGACTTGATGCAATTTTTAATGCAAACTGTGAGAAGCTTGCATCAGAGAAAGTGATTTCAGTACAGCAGAGGATCCTGTACAACTGCCTCCCCATCATACCTCCATGGGACACATTTATGTACCTTTTGGAAACAGGTGCATGAATTTGTCACAGGTACTTACACCTGTGCCTGTTTCTCTAAAGCTGGCCATACACCTTACAATTATCTGCAGATTTTCTGTGGTCAGATGGAAAGGTCCAACAGATTCCTCCATCTACGCTAAACTGTGTGGATGGAGTAATCTCCACCTGGGCCAATCTGTTGCACTTTTTCCATCTGACCAACAGAAAATCTGCAGATAATTGTAAAGGTGCCCATACACCTTACGATTATCGTACGACAATCGTATGCGATCGACTTTTCGTACGACAATCATAATGTGTGAATAGAGTGCCCGACCGATAGTACTGTACAATCGTAAGACTTTTGACGGTCAAGCATGTTTGAAAACTTTGCTAGATCGTACGATGTTCGCATGGTTGGTGGCGTTTCCGTCCGTCAAAAGTCGTACGATTAACACTGCGCATGTGCAAACGAAAACAATTGCGGTCAATTACCGCAAGTCGTCCAGGTGTTTTTTTTAAACTACCGCTAATTGGACCTTGCGATAATCGGGGCAAGATGGGGCCGTCGTACGAAAATCGTACGACGGTTCGATCATTGGACGAAAAGTTTCGTCCGATAATCGTAAGGTGTATGGGCACCTTTAGGCTGCCCACACATATTAGTCTGATTGTACAATCTCCTTTATGTTTACTGTGTAGCATGATCACCAACCTAACTGGATATAACATGAATAAATAGTTTAGGCAAGCCATGGTGCTACATCTTTTTTCGTACATTTTATTTAAAATTACCCAGATAGTGTACAGATTGTAATATGGAAGGTTTGTTTTAGAGCCTACTTCAGAAGGATGTAGTATTTTCTGTATTTTAAAGCTCAACTAAAGACTTTGTCTGCCACGGTCAATACTCCTCTAAACTCAGAATTAACTGGTACCTGCTGTAAGTATACTGCTGGGATATCTATGTATCTATGGATGGAAGGCTGAGGGAAGTGTGGGGCTGCGGACAAAGATTTAGTTATTGTCTAACAAAATATGAAAATATCAGTCCCTATGTCTGAGTTAAACAATCTTCTTTGAAGTGGATACATGGATTGTACAGCTTTGCTTCGGGTCTTGCTCAAGTTAACTCGTATTTACCATTTATGTGTGTATGGGTAATTACAGCTAACATCCATAAGCAGCATATTTGAAATCTGAAAAGGTATCTGCCTTTTTTTTTTTACATCTCTTATCTGTGTTATCCTTGTTCTTTAAAATTAAGTTGGGGAACTTTAAGATAAAGATCACCAAGCACTACAGAAAGAAATACCCTTGTGAGGGATATTTTGCTGGTGTAGATATACTGCTGATAGTTCTGCAGCTACCCGTCACTGATCTGAGCACACTTTATCCCCCGATAAATGACACGTATTGACAGAGCTGCCAGGGCAGTCAGTACATGAACACTGCCAGGTGCTGCAGAGAGATGTCCTCAGGACTTGGAACACATGGAGGGGACATCATTTGTAAGCTATTCCCCCTCTAAGCTACTTAATGTTTCTTTACTTCAGTGGCAGAGAACAGGATCTTCTTGATTAATGCCGAATACATACGTGAATACGCCCGTCCTTGATGGCTGGCCCATCTTCTGCGAGCCGGAGAATAAATAGTCCCATGTTGTACTCTTTTCCGCCACGAAGGCTAAACCCAAAGCCCCTAGGTCCTCGCTCCAGCTCCACAGGATAACAACCCACATGCTGAAAATAAACAATTACAGTTAAAGTTAAATCCCTACTCATTTTTAAAAGGTCTTACTTTCAAAAATTGAAAGCAATCACTGTACTATTTAGAGTGCTTTACAGTAGATCTATAATGTTGCATATGCAATATGTTACACACCAATGTGGTGGATTGCACAGCAGTGAATTGAAATGTGTATTTACAATGTTGGTGTGTGTGTGTGTGTGTGTGTGTGTGTGTGTGTGTGTGTGTGTGTGTGTGTGTGTGTGTGTGTATATATATACACATATATATACAGTTG
>NW_017307029.1:474359-507509 GCF_000935625.1 Nanorana parkeri | reverse complement strand
GTGTGTGTGTGTGTGTGTGTGTGTGTGTGTGTGTGTGTGTGTGTGTGTGTGTGTTTGTGTGTGTGTATATACATACACACATATATACAGTTGTGTGAAAAAGTGTTGGCCCCCTTCCTAGTTTTTTAATTGTTTTGCGCGTTTGTCACACTTCAATGTTTCAGATCATCAAACAAATTTAAATATTAGTCAAAGATAACACAAGTAAACACAATATGCATTTTTTAAAGGAAGGTTTTTATTACTAAGGGAAAACAAAATCCAAACCCACATGGCCCTGTATGAAAAAGTGTTTGCCCCGCCTGTTAAAACATAACTTAACTCTGGTTTATCACACCTGAGTTCAATTTCTCTAGCCACACCCAGGCCTGATTACTGCCACACCTGTTTGCAATCAAGAAATCACTTAAATAAGACTTGACTGACAAAGTAGACCAAAAGATCCTCAAAAGCTACACATCATGCCGAGATCCAAAGAAATCCAGGAACAAATGAGAAAGTAATTGAGATTTATCAGTCTGGAAAAGGTTATAAAGCCATTTCTAAAGCTTTGGGACTCCAGCGAACCACAGTGAGAGCCATTATCCACAAATGGCAAAAACATGGAACAGAGGTGAACCTTCCCAGGAGTGGGCGGCCAACCAAAATTACCCCAAGAGCGCAGCGACAACATATCCAAGAGGTCACAAAAGACCCCACAACAACATCGAAAGAACTTCAGGCCTCACTTGCCTCAGTTCAGGTCAGTGTAAATGACTCCACAATAAGAAAGAGACTGGGCAAAAATGGCCTGCATGGCAGAGTTCCAAGACGAAAACCGCTGCTGAGCAAACAGAACATAAAAGCTTGTCTGCGTTATGCCAGAAAACATCTTGATGATTTGGGAAAATACTCTGTGGACTGACGAGACAAAAGTTGAACTTTTGGAAGGTGTGTGTCCCATTACATCTGGCGTAAGAGTAACACTGCATTTCAGAAAAAGATCAGTAAAATATGGTGGTGTTAGTGTGATGGTCTGGGGCTGTTTTGCTGCTTCAGGACCTGGAAGACACTTTTGCAGCTATAACAGCTTCAACTCTTCTGGGAAGGCTGTCCACAAGGTTTAGGAGCATGGCTATGGGAATGTTTGACCATTCTTTGACCTTTGTGAGGTCAGGTACTGATGTTGGATGAGAAGGCCTGGCTCGCAGTCTCAGCTCCAATTCATCCCAAAGGTGTCCTATCAGGTTGAGGTCAGGAAGTCGAGTTCCTACCCCCTAAACTCGCTCATCCATGTCTTCATGGACCTCGTTTTGTGCACTGGTGCAAAGTCATGTTGGAACATCCCCAAACTGTACCCACAAAGTTGGGAGCATGAAATTGTCCAAAATGTCTTGGTATGCTGATGCCCTAAGAATTCCCCTCACTGGAACTAAGGGGCCAAGCCCAACCCCTGAAAAACAACCCCACCAAATAATGATCCCTCCATCAAACTTTACACTTGGCACAATGCAGTCAGGCAAGTTCTCTTGGCAACCGCAAAAACCCAGACACGTCCATCGGATTGCCAGACAGAGAAGCGTAATTCGTCACTCCAGAGAACGCGTCTCCACTCTAGATTCCAGTAGCGTCGTGCTTTACACCACTGCATCTGACGCTTTGCATTGCACTTGGTGATGTAAGGCTTGGATGCTGCTGCTCGGCCATGGACACTCATTCCATGAAGCTCTCTACGCACTGTTGTTGTTGTGCCAATCTGAAGGCCACACGAAGTTTGGAGGTCTGTAGCTATTGACTCTGCAGACAGTTGGGGACTTCTGTGCACTGTGTGCTTCAGCATGCGCTGACCCTGCTCTGTCATTTTACATGGCCTACCACTTCATGGCTGAGTTGCTTTTGTTCCCAGTTGCTTCCACTTTGTTATAATACCACTAACAGTTGACCATGGAATATTTAATAGCAAGGAAATTTAGGCAACACTCTTGAATCTAATGATTTGGAGGGGTGTCCCAACACTTTTGGCAATATAGTGTGTGTGTGTTTTATTATATACACAGACGCACACACAGCAAGTATCTTGAATAACGTGGCGACATTACACAGCTTCATAGTTCGGTTAATTTGCCAATAATATGTGTTATACTGGCCACATACCGATGTCTCACCAAGGACAATGGACAAGAAGACTTCTATTCAAACTCTAAATTATTCCCATGGCACTGTAAATTGTGATTTGGCTGACTTTCAGAAGTGGCACACACAACCCTTAAACACTTCCCTTTTCTTAGTGATAAAAATGTAGTATGAATTCTTCTGGAGGTTGAAAACACTAGCTATTCTAGATAAGTCCTACAGCACCCAATCCTCATTTCAATGTTATTGGCAAACCAAACTGCAAATTACTACTTTAGGTACACCTGATGTACACAATACAGAGAGTAGTCAAGTCATACGTAAAACCTACAGATTTCCCACTTATATAATATTTGGAGAGAGTATGTAATTTCAAGGTGGAAAACTTTGCACAACCCTAGAATAAAAGGGGGTAAACAACAAGCAGAAAACCTAACTACTAAGGAATGAGCAAACCATTCCTAAGTATCTAAATCTTGGTTCTACGTTGTTTTATATCCTTCAAAACCCACCTGTGAGTGTCTGCCTCCTAAAGGTAAGGTATGTACAGCATCAGGTTTGTGATCAGACCATAGGAACCCGTATGGGGCAGAAGGATCTCCTTTACTGCTGTCTGCATCCAGAGCTTTTCTGAAAATAAATTATGACATTCTAAAATGTACACTCTCTATGTTTTTACATTCAAGAAATACAAGGTAATAAACCATAAAGAAATAAAGCACAAACAGAATTTCTTATTTAGGCAATACAAATATAATTGTTGGTGAGCAAAGTATAAGCAATCAGATTTCAGTTCTACTCACTGAAGAACTGAATATTTTTAAAGCAGACTTTGCACTAAAATGCAAGGTCTGCTTTTTTTAAAAATTCTTTACTGACTGGTAAATTTCAACAGAATACAAAATCATTTAGGGTGTTTCAACAGAATACAAAATCATTTAGGGTGTTAAGTATATAAAGTCCACAAGTACTGTAGTGCAAACGGACAACACCGTATCATACAAAAAGTTCCAAACTTGTAGTCATAACAGTATAAACATAGTCTTTTCATTGTACACAATCGATGCTTTCATCTGAGAATCCGCAGAAAACCAAGTTGGAATATATGGAAGCCGTTTGACTAGATATGATACATGTGAACAGCTGTCTCTCGAGGTCAAAGGGAAGGGAGGTAGGATAGAAAATGAGAGAAAGAAAAAGAACGAAGGACAAAAAAGATTGGGCCCGAGCAGTGCCCGAGGGTCACATCAAGAGTCTTGTTCTCGACGGAGAACAGTGTCACCTTGCATCAAACTGCAGATATGCAGGCATAAAAGAAACTTTCCAGGGTGGATGGAGAGAGGAGGTCCCACTCGTTTCAAGTTGGAAGAGCGGATGAGGGCAGTGCGGGAGGTCCGATAGCTTAACCTTGGCCCCCAGGTGGCATTAAACTTACCTTCCGTATTTTTCTGGGAATATCTGGGCTCTGGTGGTGTTGTCCCTGGCCTCACGGGTGGGTATAAAGCCTACTTGGTTTGGATGGACGAGCTGGTGGAGGAATGGCAATAACCGGTTGGCAATAATTTCGGCAAAAAGTTTTCAGGTCGTTTAGGAGTGCAATGGGACGGTAATTGGCGCAGGAGGAGTGATCCTTGTCAGGTATTCGGGATCACTGTAATCCACGCACATACAGTATCCATTGGGGGTAATGGCAGGTACCCGTCAGGGCGTTTGAAAAAGTTTGTATTAGGGAAGATTTCAATGCCCACATCAATCCCTCGGGTTGAATCAACGTTTCCATGCTGTCCCTATCCTCTGCCGTAAGCGATGGCATCCCGGATTCCGAGATATCGCAGAATGAAAGACATGGACAACTGCCCATTAGAAGAGGAGGGTCCGGACCCCAGGTTATATAGAGATATGTAGAACACTTTAAATTCGGCCGCAATATCCGATGACACCATCGCCTTATGGCCAGAGGAGGTGACCCCATGGAAAATATAGGGCTTGCGCTGGGAACACCTGAGAACGTTAGCCAACAGCCTCCCCGGTTTGTCTGAGTACTCGTATAAAGTCCTACGGCCCCTAACCAGTCTGCTTTTGACTTTCATGAAGAAGAGATCATTCAGTTTGGTCCTTACAGCCAGTAGCTCTGCACTTGACCCTACAGCCTAGGACCTCTTGTGGACCCCCTCTAGCACACGAGGACGATGCAATAACAACATGACTCTGGAAGTCATTTCCCTTTTCTTCCATGCGGCATGTTTGATGAGTATCCCCCTCATGACCCATTTATGAGATTCCCACATCATGAATGGAGGAGCCGAGGAAGAGGCGTTGGTGGTAAAAAAAGGTAGACATTTCCGCATCCAAGTCAGCCATAACTTGAGGATCTTGCAAGAGCGCCTCAGTAAGTCTCCAAGAAGAACAGAGACACCTCGGGCTAATAGATAAAGGGTCAGGTGCAGTGGGGCATGATCGGACAGTAGAATACAGTCTATGGATGCTCCCTGTATCAGGGAAATATCCTTGTGCTGAACAAACAAATAGTCCACTAGGGAGTACATCTGGTGGGGAGCGGAGAAGTATGTATGATCCTTACCCTTAGGATGACAAAAGCGCCAGGTATCGACCAGGTGAAGAAGGTGAAGTTCTTCCTTCAACTTTCTCAAGAATAGGAAAGGTGGGAGGTCCCCTTTGAGACATCCCAGAGCGGATCCAGTGGGAAGTTGGGACACCCCCCCCAGAATCAAGACACCCTCCATAAATTCCAAGAGTTGTGGTACCAGAGCTTGTAGGAACCCCAGGTGGTTGGTATTCGGAAAGTATACATTAGCAAAGGTGACACGAGTGTCACCCACCTTCCCCTTGAGGAGTATGTACCTCCCATTATCGTCCTACAATTGACTCACAAAGGTCCAAGGGACATCCCTAGACAGCAGTACACTCACTCCTTTTGATTTGGAGAGAGGGGAGGGACAGTGGTAGGTCCACTGGTTGTCTCTATTGGTGAGTTTGGGAACCTTACCATGTTGGAAGTGGGTCTCCTGAAGGAATGCCACCTGGGAGTGTGATCGCTTAAGGTCAGACAGCAGTCTTGAGCGTCTCCCAGGGATATTAAGCCCTCGGATATTGAGAGAGGGTACAACGAGAGCCGCCATGTCCGCGACCTAATAGGTCAGGGTCCGCCCGTTTCCCTGGGTAGAGAAGGTGAAGATGGGGGTAGGGGTAGGGGAGTAGAAAAGAAAAGTCAGGGGGGACATATGCAAATAAGGGAACCAAGAGAGACAGCAAGGATTATATACCAGCAGCGAACGGGTCAGGCCTACTTGGGGGTAGTTAAGAACAATAACCTTAGTGCAGTTAGCCAAGAAATGGCCCCCTGGGCATCAGGCACCTTTAAAACATTAACCCAGTTGAGTACAGTGTCACTGGCTAATAAAGGGAAATGTAAGACAATGTGAAGGGCACTTCCACTATGGCAACATTAACATTACAGCGGTGAAACATCACTATGACTGAAGGGGCAAGGTGACGGAAAACATAAACCTTAATGAAAACTAAAAACGGTGGGGAACCCACCCATGGGGCACGTCCGACCCCGTCTCCCAGAGGGGGCGGGGCGGAAACCCAGTCAACGGACCCCCTGGGTGTGTGACCTCCCGGTGAAAAACCTGAAAAAGTAATCAAATATGCTGGAAACATGGAAGCCGGAGGCTTTATAAGCCTATACTGTCGATGACCTAAGGAGGGCCTAGTAACAAATAAAAGTGATAAATTCAATTATGAAAAACAAGAAACATAGTTACTCCACCCAAGGCGAGTGCACGTCCCGGCCCGCGTGGATGGTGGAAGCACTTCTCGGGTGTCACACATGTGCCACAGCAGCAGGTCCACCTGGATGTAGAATAAGGAAACTGCAACCAGCGGTTATGGATCATTCACGAGGCGGGGCTCAGGGTTCACTCCAGGTCGGGTCCGGACGAGAAGGCCTCCGCACGAGTCGTCTGCCCCCCCGAAAGGAATTCTGAGAAGATCGAGATGGGAGAGGCAGGAGAACCATGAGGAAAGTTCAGCCAGCTAGGAATAGCAAAGGCCTCCATCCCCAGGAAGTTGAAAAGATCGGGGAGCTGATCCGGAGCATGGAGAGCAAAGGAGGTTCCATTCCGTTGGATGAGGAGGGGAAGGGATGACCACAGCGGTAAGAAGCTCCCACAGCTCGAAGCAGATCCAGGAGCTGTTTCAGTATCCATTTCATCCGCAATGTATGACGAGAAAGATCTGGCATTACCTGGATCTGTGCACCATCAAATTTGACTGGGTCCTTGCTCTATGCCACACGGAGGATTGATTCCTTGATGGCAAAGGATCTGACAAAGAACGTCTCTGGGGGCACCAGTCAGGCTTGCGCGGTATGTTTGCACTCTGTGGACCCTGTCCAGTTGCAGTGGATCCGTGGGGGGTTTGTCCAGTTCAGGACGGCCGAAAAAGCGGAGCGTAGTTCCGCACCCGATGTTGCCTCAGGGATACTTTTCAAATGCAGGTTATTGCGGTGGCTTCTGTTTTCAGCATCATCCTGATGCAGGAATAGAGTGGTCAGTCGCTGCTGCACCTCACCATGTGCATGTTCCAGAGCAGCAAGATGTTGAGACATGTCTGTACCACTGAGGAGACCTGAGTCTCTAGGGAGGTGACCTTGCTGCTTAACTTCATGCTGCACCTCCTGTCATAGAACAGCCACGATTTTTGCCGCCATGTCGTCCAAGTCTCCCTTCGTAGGGAGGAGCGGAAGATACCTACAGTCCCCGGTCGCTGCCTCACTCGAGACCGCTGAAAAACCCGGAGGCCTCTGATGCCGGAGACGAGTCCTCACAAGGGATAACAGGTGTGCGAATACAGGGCGCCCCAACCGGAGATCAGCATCTGCTAAGGATGTCGGAGGTGCCCTCAGCCCTGCACACTTCCCCTGAGTGTTTCCAGCCAAGGCTGCACGTGTCTGCGCCATGTTGTCTGCCGAGCGGGTCTCCACAGACTACCTCAATTTACATCTATACTTTACAGGATATGCACAGAAATAAGGATTTCAAACATCAGCACACATTGGTAAGATTATTTACATTTTTCTTAAATATATACAGTGAGGAAAACAATTATTTGATCCCCTGCAGATTTTGTAAGTTTGCCCACTTACAAAGAAATTAAAGGTCTATCATTTTTATCATAGGTGTATTTTAAATGATAGAGACAGAAGATAAAACCAAAAATCCAGAGAATACACGATACAAATGTTATAAATTGAGTTGCAGTTCAGTGAGTAAAATAAGTATTTGATTCCCTACCAACCAACAATAATTCTGGCTCCCACAGACTGGCTATGTGGTACACAGATTAGTCAATTTAAGAAGGTGCTCCTAACGACAACTCGTTATGTATATAAAAGACATCTGTTCACAGAATCGCTTTCTTCCATTCAAATCTCACCACCATGGGCAAGACCAAACAACTGTCAAAGGACGTTAGGGACAAGATTGTAGACCTGCATAAGGCTGGAATGGTCTAGAAGACAATCAGCAAGAAGCTTGGTAAGAAGGACACAGTTGCAACGATTATTCGCAAATGGAAGGAATACAAAATAACCATCAATCGTCCTCGTTTTGGAGCTCCATGTAAGGTTTTGCTTCATGGGGTAAGGATGATCATGACAAAAGTGAGGGATCAGCCCAGAACTACACGGGGGAGCTTATGAATGATCTCAAGGCAGTTGGGACCACAGTCACCAAACAAACCATTGGTAACACAATACACCGCCATGGATTGAGATCCTGCAGCGCCCGCAAGGTCCCCCTCCTCAAGAAGGCACATGTAAAGGCCCGTCTGAAGTTTGCCAATGAACATTTAAATGATTCAGAGAAGGATTGGGAGAAAGTGCTGCGGTCAGATGAGACCAAAATTGAGCTCTTTGGCATTAACTCAAATCACCGTGTTTGGAAGAAGAAAAATGCTGACTATGACCCTAAGAACACCATCCCTACAGTCAAGCACGGAGGGGGAAACATTATGCTGTGGGGCTGTTCCTCTGCTAAAGGTACAGGCTCACTTTGCCACATTGAGGGGCCAATGGACGGGGCCATGTATTGTAAAATCTTGGATGAGAACCTCATTCCCTCAGCCAGAACACTGAAGATGGGTCGTGGATGGGTCTTTCAGCATGACAATGACCCAAAACATACTGTCAAGGCAACAAAGCAGTGGCTCAAGAAGCACAATAAGGTCATGGAGTGGCCTAGCTAGTCTCCAGACCTTAATCTTATAGAAAATGTATGGAGGGAGCTGAAACTTCGAGTTGCCAGGTGACAGCCAAGAAACCTTAAGGATTTAGAGAAGATCTGTAAGGAAGAGTGGACCAAAATCCCTCCTGAGATATGTGCAAACCTGGTAAACTACAAGAAACGTATTACCTCTGTGCTTGCCAACAAGGGTTTCTCCACAAAGTACTAAGTCATGTTTTGCTTGAGCATCAAATACTGATTTTACCCACGTAATGCAACCCAATTTAAAACATTTGTATCGTGTTTTTTCTAGAATTTTTGGTTGATATTCTGTCTCTATCATTTAAAATACACCTGATAAAAATTATAGACCTCGCATTTCTTTGTAAGTGGGCAAGCTTACACAATCTGCAGGGGATCAAATAATTATTTTCCTCACTGTATATATATATAACAAAATTTTCTCTTTATTATTATAGGCGAGAAATAACTGTTTACAATGTTTTATGAAATGGACAGAGCATTGAATTTACTATTCACCTACAGTATATGACAGTCAGGTACAAGGACATGTCAGTAATTCTGTCTTAGATATACAATGTTTTCTTCAGAAGACTGTCAGGATTTCAGCTTTGTGAGAAAGACATTACTCACAGCAAGTGAGAAAGACACTACATATGCACCAGGCCGGGTAAATTCAATATGTAGTCCACTTTCTGACATTTTCCATGTGGCATTTCCTTCTCTTAAAAAGCAGAACCTCAATCAAGACAAAATAGTAAACAAATATAATATCAGATTATGTCCATCTGGTCTCTATTATGGGAGATCCAGAAGACCTTGCTCTGACCTTCATATCTTCAGCACCCCCAGTTTTTGGCTGCTCTACTGAATGTTGAATGAGTTGAGTTTTAGTGGAACTGCTTTTTACCCACAGAGTACCATGGTCCACAATATACAGGAAATCCCTGGACTTTCCAAATACAGTAACCTGAAAGCTGGTGTGGATCATTAGCTTTTCTGTTGAACACTGCATCCAAACAGGTAACAGATAAGCAACGTTTCTTCTGCTGTATGAAATTATGTATTTTGTTTTGCCTGCAGCTCTCTTTTAATAAAGTAAGAGTAGCCAGTGCAGAATAGCAATACCACGTCAGCATGGCAATTCCTTACCTGTCTAATGTGCCATAATTCGGTTGTGCTTGTCCCATGGCACGATGCTGAGGAGCAGGGCTCTGTCTTGCAGAATTCGAACCAGATGGAGGGCCTCTGTGTTCTAATGAAAGATGACAATACTGGTGTTAGTATATATATTTGCACTGACAATTCTAAAAGAAATCTGTCACTAAGATAGGAGCACTTGAAGATTTACACAGTAACATGTTTCTGCCGAGTCTACCAAAGTTTGTATTTATTTTACACTGTATTGATAATCTCACTCGGGGTGAAGCATTTTTCAAACAGCTGTGCTCTGTATTGCTCTTTGGACAATGCAGAACATTATTTAACATCCCTGTGCCCAGAGTGGAAAGTAAAAGTGTCCATAACTGTCAATTATCCACTACTGATAGATAAACGATCGGGAAATTAAAATTAAGTGGTGCCTGCACTATGATACAATGATTCTGCTTGATGTGTTAAGACTTATGGAAAATATGTTAAAAAGGTCAGCCCACCCACAACTGGTATTTTAGTATTTGGCCGTTGTTGAGGAGTTAAACAACATGGTGATTTATTATATCTTTCAGGACTTTATTGAGGAGATATCTGTGCTTGAATTCTTAGGCCTGCACAGCTGGTGCGTAGAATGTTAAGAGGAGGGACAGATTCTGAATAAGATTCCGAATTATAGCAGAGATCGCACTGCTGAAGTGAGATTCAAGGTGCCCATACACCTTACGATTATCGTTCAAAAAACTAACGCGATTGGGTTTTAGTACAATAATCGACCAGGCTGAAAAACTTTTTTGAACCGAACAAAACTTGATGGATTAGTGGCGTTTTCGTCCGAAAAAAATTGCAACAAATACACTGCACATGCACAAACGAAAATCTGTTCTGTTGTTTGACAAAATTAGTTGAGTTATTATTGCTAATGAGCGGTAATTGAAATCGACATTGGTCTTTGCATGAACTACTATTTCAGCTAAAGTCGAAAGAGGGTTCTTGGCAGCAACAAAGATTTCTGATCGAAAATTGTAAAGTGTATGGCCAGCTTTATAAGAAGCAATTGGCTGATTCAGCCTACCAGGCTATAGCTAACGTGTCAGTTGTGTGTGTACTGTGTCTTTAAGGCTCCTTCAGAGATCTGCATCCATTAGGGTATGCTGTTGCACATACTTAAACATAGGTTGGGTTAAGGAAATCCATTCATTTGGCATAGCTGGCCAACACACTTCAAACCCCCTCCCCCAAAAAACCCCAAAATAACATACATGACTCTTTTTGTATAATACAGTGTACCACCCATCACTGCAGTTAAGGGTTAGGGTGCTAGTCTAAATGAATGGCTCTGCAATGCACAAAATATTGCTAAATTTCACTTACTCTCTTCAGTGCTGTCCCCAACTTCCTCCTTGGTCCAGCACTGGTGCTCCTTTTCTGGCAGAATGAAACTCGTGGCATTCTGTCTATATCTGTTAGCCCAGACTATTGTTTACATATTCCCAGCTACAGCTCACGGTATACTGAGACTGCCGCCGCCGGGACGGATCCCGACATTACTGTCGAGATCCACCCAGCTGCGTGATTGACAGCTGTCTCTGCCTATCTAGAGGCAGAGCCAACTGTACAGGCCCCCGTCCTCCCCTGGAGGATAGGACGGGGAATCCCTGCAGGCACTGGCGGAACTACCAGGGTCGCAATTGTGAGGAAGAAGAGCCTTCCCCCACCCCCCCCGAGATAGTGCCGCTCCTTCCCTGCCACACAGCCAGCCGCAGAATGCACGGGCGGCTGTGCGGCAGGGCAGGAGAGGCTCTCACTCCCGCAGAATGTGCTGCACATTCTGATGTGTAAGGACCCTCTCATCCTAGCCCCGCCCCCTGGCCGCCGAGACGAGGGCCCTGCAGAAGAGGGAAGGTGAAGGGGGGTGGGGTGCTGGTAATATTCTGCTGACTTTTATTATAATGTATTGCTGGGACTTGTAGTAGCGCATGGCTGGTGGTATTCTGCATTGCTGTATGATGATTATACAGCAATGCAGAATAGCTCCAACTATGTAGAACTACAAGTCCCAGCAATGCATTATAGTGGGGGGATGCTGGTTATATTCTGTATAGCTGACTTTTATTATAATTTTTTGTATTCTGTATAGCAGACTTTTATTACTATGTATTGCTGGGACTTATAGTCCCACATGGCTGGTGGTATTCTGCATTGCTGTATCATAATTATACAGCAATGCAGAATAGCTCCAACTATGTAGGACTACAAGTCCCAGCAATGCATTATATTTTTAAGTAGGAATACACCACTGCCAATACTGGGCATTTTCACAAGTACTCATACTCGTGAAAATGACCCGATACTAAACGCAGATACCGGTGTTCTGTCGAGAACGCCGACATAGTCGAATTTGCCGACCTCAGCATCTACGCTTGCGCACAGCCTAGTATTATTGAGGAAACCGGAATTTATTCACAAAGTATTTTGTTTAAATTGTTAATTGTTAGGGTTGCACAGATACCAAGTACAGTACTCGGTACAAGTACGAGTACCGATACTTTTGAGCTCCAAGACTACACTAGAGAAAAATTAAAAAATTAGGAGGCAGCTGTCATTTGTAAGGAGATTTGTATAATGTATTATTGCTGGGATTTGTAGTTCCTCTATAACTGGTCAGTGGTAATCTGCATTGTGCTGGGGGACGGGAAAATGCACCCTTCGCCTGAGTTGGCAAAAATCCTTGCACCGGCCCTGTTGTCATGTGACAGTTTTTCTAAAACAATACAGACTAATGATTTCAGGACAGTGGTGGAGCACCAGAGCCAGGTCCCAGCTGCAACCGCTGCAACCCTGGTAGTTCTCATGAAAATGCCAAGTACTGGTACTCGAAAAGTATCTGTGCATCCCTATTAATTGTGACTGTTAATAATATTCCATAATTTACTGCCATGCATAGTATATTATTGACGGTCACTATTAACAGTTACAAACAAATAATTTGTAAATGCCTGTTTACTCGTTAATCCCGTCTGTACGCAAGCGCAGATACTGGGTCGGCGTTCTTGACAGAACACCGGCACTAAATTTTTAAACAAGCGGCTGCCTGATTTTCCGCACTTGCTGTGGTCCTCGGCAGCCTTCCTGTTAACCAAGCGGTGCCATGGTGGTTGGGGGGTGGGGTGCCCTTCATGGTTCCTCGCATCGGGGCCCTGAAGGATCTAGTTACGCCTCTGCCTGCAGGGAGCAGTGAGTGACAGTCACAGCTCTCTGCAGGGACATGATTGAGAAGTAAGCGAACGACTGTATGTGTTCGCTCACTTCCCGATCAGTTTCATTGTCACACGTCGGCTCAAACTATGAGGTTGAGTGAAAATCACTCACCTCAAAGTTCTCCTTTAATAACACACCTAAGCAACTTACAACCAAGTTTTTCCCCTGTGCAAACAGATACACAATTTAGCGAGCTAGGATCTCATCTGAAGCTCACTGCAGATCATCGATCCCTCCCATTATCCTCTCTGAAGCCAGCCTAATAACACCTCAGCAACTTACAACCAAGGTGATTGGAATATTTTCTTACGAGCATCTAGTTCATTATACTGTAAACTTACAAACTTTACTTCTGCAGCCCAACTATCTGTAATCATAATTATTATTATACAGGATTTCTATAGCGCCAACAGTTTGTGCAGCGCTTTACAATATAAGGAAGACATTACAATACAAGACAAGATGGTAAGGAGGGCTCTGCCCGTGAGGGCTTACAATCTAAAGGGAGGGGGAAGTGATACATGAGGAGGTAGCTGTGTGGGGATGAATTGTTTGAGAAAGTGATAGTTCAGTGGTTAGGTTGAGGTGGGATAGGCTTTCCTGAAGAGATGTGTCTTAAGGGATTGCCTAAAGGCAGTCAGAGTGGCATAGTCCAAAGGTGCCCATACGCTGTACGATTCTCGTCCGAGAATCGCGGGAAATCGTACAATAATCGTGCAGTGTATAGAAGGCATGCAACCGTTTCTACTGTACGGTCACGCAACTTTTGTATTTCGAGCATGTTGGAAAACCAGCCGAGAATCCTACGATCCTACGGAGTAGTGGTGAGGGAACAGATTCCAGGGGGCAAATGGTGAGGTGGGTGTCAGAGAGAGGCTTTGCAACCTCCTCTGTGGTGACATTGTATTATTTGTCATTGTATTATTTGTATGCACTATTCTAGTTATTATTTAAGTCTGCTTATCCGTGATGTTTTAAGCTAGTGATAGCCAATTTAGATGCCTGCTTCATGTATGTCAAACCTTAAATTCTGTTCCAGTTTATTACCCTCTACCCCAGGGGTCTCAAACTCATTTGACTCGGGGGCCACGCGACAATTTTTTTTTCTCCCATGGGGGCCGGCTTGCCAAATTTCATACATCAAAGTAAAATGCAATTATATCCGGTATGGTACTACAGACTCCAATACACACACAATAAGGCCCTATTCATAGCTTTAAGTTTAGGCGCAATTAGGGATTCCTGCGTCAATACTTGTGTTTTTCTGCAGGCGTTTACATGCAGCTGCTGTCGTCTGATCAATAACTTGAATAGATGACAGCTGCCACTTGTAAACACCAGATTAGGCAATTCCTAATACACTCCCCCCACACACATAAAAAAAACTACCCCTGTCAAAATACACCCCACACATATAAAATAATAAAATCCCCCTCCCCCCGCACATCCACATATAAAATAAAGTACAGAACCCCCTCTCCTGCTTACCTTTTTGCAGGGATACAATGTGTGAATGTAGCCTAATACACTCCCCCCATACAGATGGCCTTCACCTCCCTCTCTATCCCTCTCCTCTTTTGAAACCCACTGTATGCGCCTATTCTCTCCAATTTTGCAGAGGATTGCTGTTATATATCGGCCGCCTGGACCGGTATCTCGCTTTCTGGGTGACTTCTCTGCCTTGCTACCCTACTTTCTCTCCTCAGAAATACCCACTGTCATTCTTAGTGACTTTGACATTGCTAATAACATTAACACCCCAGCTTCCACTCAATTTAGTAACCTAACCTCTTCTTTTGATCTAACACAATAGTCAGACACTCCTACTCACTCTGATTGTAACATATTAGATCTTGTTTTCTCTCACCTGCGCACTCCTTGCAACCTCTCCAACACCCCTTTTCCCCTCTCAGACCACAACCCTGTCAGTTTCACACTCACCCTGTCCCCAACCCTGATTCCCCTACATGGCACACTGTCACCCACAGAAACCTTTGTCACCTCGACCCTGCTCTTCTCTACTCCACTACTGACTACCTCTATGACAAAATCTCAACCCTGTTCTGCCCTGACCTGTCTATTTCTGTCTACAACAGATCACTTTCATCCTCTCTAGAAACCTTGGCTGCCCTCACTACACGCAGACTTAGACCATGTCCACTACAACCATGGCAAACAAAATAAACCAGATATCTAAGATAGCCGCGCTCTTGAACAACTGTGGCAGAAAACTAGGCTTCTGCAAGACTTCACCCTGTAAAAAGCTGCCCTCCCAAAATATAATTTCTTCCTCCGTGCTGCCAAACAGACTTATTTTGTCACTCTCATTAACACACTCTCAACCAGACCTCACCAACTCTTTTCTACTTTTAACTCTCTACTATGTCCCCCACCGCCATCACCCACTAACTCCCTCACTGCCCAGGACATTGCCATTCATTTCAAAAACAAAATAGATACAATTCAGGATCAGATTGTTACTCTCCAGTCACCTTCCCCTATTCATGTACTAGACCCACCATCACACTTGTTACTTTCCTCTTTTGACCCTGTCACCATAGAGGAGGTTCCAAAGCTTCTCTCTGACACCCATCTCACCACTTGCCCCCTGGACCCTGTTCCCTCACCACTACTTCGGTTACCCTCTTACTCACATTTTCAAACTCTCACTCGCCACTGCCATATTCCCCTCCCCTCTAAAACATGCCCTGGTCACCCCAATACAGAAAAAATCCTCACTGGACCCTACCAACCTCAACAATCTCAGACAATCTCCTTACTCCCATTCACCTCCAAACTCATAGAAGGCCTTATCTACAGCTGCCACCTCACTTGATCCCTTACAGTCCGGCTTTCGCCCCCTACACTCCACTGAAACCGCCCCTCCTAAAACTCACTGACTTACTAACAGCAAAAAACAATGACCACTACTCCTTACTCTTGCTATTAGACCTTTCTGCTACTTTTGACACTGTTGAACCACCTGCCTGCTCCTCCTCAAAAAACATGGTCTCATGGTTCTCCTCCTACCTATCTAAGTGTTCCTTTAGTGTCACCTACAAATCTAACTCCTCCCCTCCTCTTCCTGTAGGGGTCCCCTGAGGCTCTGTCCTTGGACCCCTTCTCTTCTCTATCTACACCTCCTCCCTTGGTCAGTTAATAACCTTGCATGGCTTCAAATACCATCTCTATGCCGATGACACTCGAATATATCTTTCTACTCCACAACTCACCCCCTCAGTGTCCTTGCATGTCACAAATCTACTAACTGACATATCAGTCTGGATGTCACAACACTTCTTAAGACTCAACCTTTCTAAAACTGAGCTCATTATATTTCCTCCCACCCGTGCACCTTCCCCCAACTTTTCCCTTGAGATTGTTAACACAACGATCCAACCCTCCCCCCCATGCCAAGGTCCTAGGTGTCATCCTTGACTCGGACCTCACCTTTCTTCCCCCCCATCCAATCACTATCCAAATCCTGCCAACTTCAACTTCGTAACATTTCCAAAATACGCTCCTTCCTCACCAATGAAACGGCAAAATGACTCATTCACTCACTTGTTATCTCTCGTCTTGACTATTGCAACTCCCTCCTCATTGGCCTACCTCTACACAGGCTATCCCCCCTTCAGTCTATCATGAATGCTGCTGCTAGACTCATTCACCTAACCAACCACTCAGTTTCCGCAACCCCCCTCTGCCAATCCCTGCACTGGCTTCCAATAGCCCAAAGGATAAAATTAAAAATATTAACAACGACTTACAAATCCATCCACAACTCTGCCCCCCGGCTATATCTCCAACCTTGTCTCAAAGTATCACCCTAACTGTCCCCTCCGCTCTTCCAAAGACCTCCTGCTTTCCAGCTCCCTCGTCAACTTTTTCCCATGCTCGCCTCCGGGAGTTTTCTAGTGTCTCTCCTTATACGCTGGAACTCTTTACCCCAACCTGTCTGACTATCTCCCACTCTGACTGCCTTTAGGCAATCCCTTAAGACACATCTAGGAAAGCCTATCCCACCTCAACCTAACCACTGAACTATCACTTTCTCAAACAATTCATCCCCACACAGCTACCTCATGTATCACTTAACCCTCCCTTTTAGATTGTAAGCCCTCACCGGCAGGGCCCTTCTGACCACCTTGTCTTGAATTGTATTGTGATGTCTTCCTTATATTGTAAACGCTGCACAAACTGTTGGCGCTATATAAATCCTGTATAATAATAATACTACACGAGGACTGAAGGGCAATCACAAGCCATTACATGAGCGCCCCCCCAACAGGGGCTCTAACCCTTCCCCACTTTATCAAAAACTAAGGAAATAGTTTTGGCTGAAGTTGGATTTTTAAAAGCTCATATGGCACTTAGTCCCTTCATATCTCTCAAGCATCTGCAGAGGAAGCCAGTTCTTGAGTCCACAGTAATGCTAAAATCAAAACTATATACTTGTTACAGCATACAAACCCTAAGCAAAGATTTCAACAGAAAGTATTTTAACATTTTATAAAGTCATATCTTTTAAAGCCAATCTCCGGGATAATTTCGTAAGTGGTCGCATGAAGAAAAAAAAAAACCTAAATCTAAAAGCCCTTTTTACTAACTTCTTCTCTCTTTATTTGTTGCGTGGTTCTTCTAGGAGTGTCAACTGCCTGCATGAGGAGTAAAGTCATGCAAAGGGATGGTAGGGGATCAGCGCATAGCTGGACTAGTGGTCCTTGGCTCCCAAAAACTACAGCAGCGAGGGGACCCAGACGGGGTGAATATACATTGCTTCAATATGTTAAAAAAAACTTGCCATATGGATAAAGGTGCACAAAATTATCTGCCGGAATGAGGCTTAAAAAAGTGCTTTGACTGAAAAAAACAGTGGGTTGCCTGGGAAATCAAACCAATTTGCTCAACACACTTACTTTTATTTTAGTCTGGTGTTACTGATATCCGATTATATGAAAACATGTTTTTACTGTGGCAAGAAGAGGGTTAATCAGCCGGCCTCCACAGTACTGATCCACCTAACAACCATACCAAGTTTCGGCCTCCTTCCTCACATCTTTGTGCTGTTCAGGCTGTAGACCAGCTGTGTGCAGAGATAACAACTGAGGAATTGAGGGGCTCAGATATGCAGCCAAGAAGCTAGTAAACCAATGAAACATTTAGCCGCAGTCTGATGCTGCTCTCCCATTCAGTAAAGACTCCGCTAAGCCCCTCATTTGGAACGGTAGCCAGATGGGCTCAGGGCCAACAGCATGCCAATATGATATAAGCTGACTTAGTTATATAATTATAAGTATCTACGTGAGCAAAATGCAAGGAGGTCATAAAAGAGTTTTCAGACCATAAAGGAACACATTTTCATTTAAAATGAAAATTTCACAACTAAAACGAAACCGAAATAAAAAAATGTTAGGCCGAAAAATCGAGCATTATGCTAAAAGTGCAATTTTTGGCGGCCGATATATCAGTGCATCCTTAAACGAAAGGAGTTGTTCTATACAGATCTCATTAAACATCTAGCAAATCTAAAAATACAAGTGACACTGCCAACATGAAAATATTTGTGTTTAGGTAAACTGGTTTTAAGGAATCTACTCACAATCTAAGCTCAATTTATCAATCACTCAACTAAGCTGTCTAATGTTATTTAGCAGCCATCCAGAATATTATACTCCTTCCCTCATACTTTTTCTCAGGACAGAACTGAGTCAAGAAGACTCACAAATGTCTTTATTGGGTCTACATTCCCCAAAATAAAATGTTATAAAGCTAAAATCCAGGCATAAAAACAAATTTGCATTAATTCCTCAACAGCCGAAAATGCACCAAATATTACCTTGTATGGCAGCACAGTGATGTAGTGGTTACAACTCCTGCCTTGCAGCACTGGGGGTCCCTGTGCTTTCATGGATTTCCTCCAGGTACTCCAGTTTCCTCCCAAAGACATGCTGGAAGGTTAATTGGCTCCCGTCTAAAAATTGGCCCTCATATGAATGAATGTGTGGTAGGGATCTTATATTCTAAGCTCCGTGAGGGAAGGGACTGATGTGAATGTGCACTGCATACATTTTCTGCACTATATAAACACCTGTAACAAATGTAGCAGTGACATAATTACTAGGCTGAACATAACCCGTGCATATAGCAGAGCCACAGGCTGCCTGCAGACAACTACAGGAGGGGGAAGAACTAGGGGGACCAGTCACCCCATACTAGAGACCCCACAGAGACTGGTCTTCATACAGGAAACCTCTGCACAGAGGCAAAGTTTCACATTGGGTTACTGCACGGATCTGGAAGAAAGACACAGATTCTAGTAAGAATACACGTCTTTTGGATTTAGACAATAGATGTCTAGCCTGGAGTTCAGCTTTAACATAAGTAATGTGTGACATATATGTTGTGCACACACAGTTAAAGCTTGTTATGCTCTAAACCAGCTACTGTATATGCAATACAGCAACATAGTATCTATCTATAATATCTAAGCAACCCCATTCACTAGTGTACAACTCAATTAACTAAACTTCTGAACTGCTGATAGACTATGTAAATCACAGGCATAAAGTATGCTTTTAATGTACACTTCACATCCCCAGAACATTAGCGCATATCTAAAGCCAAAAGGTTTATTCCACTGGCCGGTTCAGTTATGCTGTACATTACATTAAGTTCACACGGCACCGTTAGCTTTATACTATACACTGCTTGGCTGTATATACTCAACACTGCTCCATTCTATACACTGTTCTGTATAATTTATCATCCACATTGCAATGCTGTATACACCATGCTGTATAGTTAATTAGTGCCATGGTCAATACTATGCTCTATGCAAAATACTTTGTAATATTCTCCATACTACCGCTCTGCATACACAGTGTGGTACATAATATACTCTATACTGCTCCACTTCATAAACCGAGTTGTACATTATATTATCTGGAGCGAGTCTTGAAAAATACCCAGTAATGGCTCCAGGGGTGCGTAGGTGTGCTAAACCACCCCCCAAAATTATTCTAGAACCCCCATAAGCAGCTTCTATAGTATGAGTCTGCATTACAGTTATACTTGATAAGGATGTCACCAGCACACCAAAGTAATGTCCATTTATTTAGCAAATGTTGTCACTCAGACTGATTTTTTCTCAACCCCTTCAATATAGGAGGCTTGCATAGCACACCATATTTTTCTTTTCAATTCCTTCAAGGTGTCACTCCTATTTTTCAAATATCAGCAATTATGGTTTATTTTTATGCCCATTGACATCAGTTGTAGAAATGATTTTTGCACTTGCTGACCAGCAAAGTAAAGGACACTGCTACATACTTTTGATCTCTGCTTTATGACTATGCATTTCTCATGTTATGTCTGCTTTTATTATAACAAAGAATTCAGAGCCAGGGATTTAGCTCCCCCATTTATACTCCCAGCACCACCACAGCTGCTCCCCAAAAAATGTATGGAGCCACCTGTTGGAATGTACATTTTCATGTACTAAAACTGCCGAACATCTATCTTAAAATATTGATTCAATGGGTCATCAAAGAAAACAGCTGTGTTTTAGAAGTGCCGGAGGCCATGGTATTCATCCCCGCAGGAGGCATGGGAAAGGAAGTGATAAAGGTGAGATTCAATCACCTGGACAGGACGTCACGCATTGCACCCCGTGGTGTTTATGGGGGTTATATGCGCATTGGGAAGACACCCTCAAAATATCCTGCATTGCATATGAAGGTGGCTGTCCATTATCTAAGGATCAAAGGACAAGGTGTTGACCTAGGCCGAGGACTGACCTGCAGTACGATGGTGCCCCCTGTTGGAGGACTTCAGTGCATGCTGACAAATATGAACGAAGATGTGGATTGGCCGAAAAACCTATAAGGGACATATGGAATTCTGGGTAAAAGGGGTGTCGATGTATGTGTATGAATGGGTCCTGTCTATTATAAAAGCCAGTGCTCAGCCATATTGCTCTCTCTCGCCCAGCCAAGACATAGAACCAGAGGACGGACTTGCTACGCAAAGTATTCTTTTTTTTGTCTTATTGTACTTTTGTATCCGTTTTATCTTTTCTATGCAATTTATATTTCTGTATAAATAAATAAGACCATTGCTTCTTTTAACCATTGTATTGTTATCATCATTGGAAGCAGAGAATAGCAAGTTAGCTTATTTCAGGAAGTTTAAAGTCAATTTAGATATAACACCGCCACTGAACCCACCATGCTCTAAAATCCACATCCCCTTTCAATGCCCTGCCAGCAACCTTACAGCACTGAACACAAGAAATAGTAATCCGTTATGGCATTTTGGTGACAAGATTCTGTTTAGGGTATATTGTAGAATGTGTACATGAGCTTTAACCCTGACACTGAGATGATCTCAGCACACACACTAGTGAATTGCTTGAACATTCCCAAAATGAATCATCTCTGCATCGGACTGTTCACAACATGTAACCACATACATCATGCAAACATTCAACAAATGTCTTGAAGCTAGTTGTAAGCAATGTAACCATTATTTAACATCTATGGATCCATTCTCACCAGCTGAGCTATGTTTGGGACAACAGCTATATTTATTTCTCCAATTATAATGACAGCATCAGCACAGACAATATACATGTGTTAGCTAAAAAATAAATCTCTGCCCAGAAACACCATTTTGGTTTCCATATAGAAACACTTATCTAGCGCTGTTGTTCATGACTAATTGTAATATGAAGGGATCTCTGAAAAGGTCACCATTTTTGAAAATTAAAAGAATAACTTAATAAATTAAAACAAATTATTACTCTCAAAACCCAGAGATTTTAAAGAAAACAATCTCTTTTCATACATATAAAAAAGCCTGTCTATCTTATTAAATATTTAAGAACAGGTAAACGGAGCCTTTCATATTTTGCTGCATAAAACAGATGACTGAAAGTCTAATATTTGTACTGAAATGAGAATGTACCCTTGTGCTAATCCATCTGCTTTCTGGATTAAGGTACTTATTATTTGGAAATGGGCAAAGCCATCTATCTGGCAAAGGAATTAAAACGCTTCTAATTAAACTGTGGAGTCACTGTCTTGAATAAATTGCTGGAGTATGCGCAAGCAGATGTATGTTGTATTTCTCTGACTTGAGAATAACTCCTCGGAAAAGCAGAGGCATGTGATTGAGTTGGAGGAAAAAAAAAAACAGTCCATCTAAGAACCGGATTTGAACTTATTGTAGATGAATGTTCTACACTGTCCAGAAACAAAAGCTGCTGATGACCTACTTTACAACTCTGCTTAGGCTGGGACATGTTTTTTTTTTCCAACAGATTATACGCTGCTTGTAGAAGCTGTGCTTAATTGTGAAAAGCCTAAAGGCAGGAACAAACTAAAGTTAAAGCAGCAAGTGTTGGGGAAAACTGAGAAAAAAAAGTTAAATAGCATAAAAATGTTAAAAGAATTGGTGAAGGATAAGCAGGGCCCAATAACCAGTATAGCCTTCGCCGCCCCCCCATCCGGCAATGACTGCATACTTACTTATGATGCCTTTATTTATCAGGCTAGATATAATCTACAAATACCATATAAATGTACATGTTCCTAATATGCCAAAGATGATAGTATACACTGATCAGTAGTGGTATGACTGGACTTTGTGAGTACTGAGGCTAGGTGCATGGCACTGGATGGCCAAGGAAGTACTTTCGAGAGACAAGGCCGTCCTGTATCTATCATAAGCTAACTACACTCATTCAATTAGAAAAACAACCTACTAAAACACTGTTTTACGAATGATGGACATGCAAGCATTACCTTCTTCCGCAATCACTGTCAGGGTGACAGTGTTTCCAGCATCCTTTATAAGCTGTACAATGTTATCATGGGACAGCTCCACAATTGACTGGCAATTAACAGCTGAGATCCTGTCTCCAACTTTCAGCTTTCTGCATCGGTCAGCAGGACTACCTTCAATTACACGTCCAATTTTGTGAGGAATAACTGCAAAAACAAAGAAGAGGGTTCACATAATCTTGGCTACATCAACTTTCTAGGTCTAGATCATCAATTTCCACCTGAACATAGTACTCCGACTAAGTGCAAACCATGTACTCTATGTATAGAGAGGCAGGAGCTGCTTGCTTTCTATAGTAAACAGAAACATGCAGCAGCAGCAAACCATATCTTAGAAGTAGCAATTGTGGTTTGGTTGCTTTCATAAGTAGTCCACATGAACTGAGTTACATTCACCATCATATAAATGCAGAACAGGCAAAACTGCAAGGATAGCTTATTTTTTAATAAACATTTGAAGTTTTGGTTTGAAAATAATAAGGTAGTAACAAATATATAAGCTTAACCATTGCATTTCAGAACAGTTCAACCAGGCCAGCCATAGACCCACAGCCATTCATGAAAACAACAAGCACAATCTTTAGCTCTTGAAGGTTTTTGTACACGTTCCTGTGTACTATTTACAGCCCTTAGAGTGGTATGAATGGTAACTTGAGATAGGCTCTTGTAGTTGCTAAAAGATCTAGAGCGTTTAGATCAGAAGAAGATGCTGCTAGGCACGAGTAGGAATATGAGTGCATGCGGCTGGGGCTGGTAGCTAGTGTATACAGGTTGCATCACTTAGGATAAAACAAATACTGTAGGTTCGATGGTCAGAGGGACAAAATTTGCCGGAAAAGTAGTTCCATCCAGGGAGTCCAAATGCTTTCAAATCTGTAGGTTATGGATTGTTCCCAATTTTTAGGTTATTAAATACCATAACATTTTTTGTTTTACATGTACAATCTTGGGAGTTGAGGACCACCATGCCTTGGCAAGTACCTGTTTGGCAGCAGTGAACAGGAATGTCAGGTGGCTAAATTAAGTGTTTGTACATGTTTTAGGTTTTAGATTCAACAAAGCCCCCTTCAGGGATATACAGTAGCCCATTACTTTCTGAACTTGTAACACTTCCAGAATATTTGTAAATTTGCATCATAGACGTCATTTGAAATTTACATCATTTGAAACATAGACTAGAGTTGATGGGTGTGAATTTTACCAAGTATTGTGTAAGATGTTGACATGATTAAGAAGGGATATAGCATGGTGCTTAGGCAATGGCTAAAGTCTTTGACCTGGTTCATGGGAGGGTCTTTGGCCATGTCACTTAAGGTGGGTATTTGTAGGATAGGATGCAAGTCCATTTCTACACTGCAGTGTGGACCATCTCATTTAACACCACACTCTGGGCAGAATGATAATTTACACACTGCACTAGAGGCATGTGATCATTAAAAAGCTGGGTGTTATATTCAGAGTGCAGCTGCATAGTAGAAAAATCTTACTTTGCAGCACATAATCCCCTGCACAGAGCACACAGCTTCCAGGCGCAGAAGAGAGGGAGCGATGTGACCTGAGCTATAGAGCCCTCTGTTAGTATGACCTGCCCCCTCCTCACTATCCTTCCCTTACAAAAGGTTTTTTTTTTTTTTTTTTTTTAAATACAAGACATTCTGTGATTGAAGGAGGAGAGATGATGTCACATCCCTGCCCCCTTGTCTTCAGTGCCTGGAAGCTGAGGGTTCTGTGCACGGGAAGGCATGGTAGCCAAAGACCCCCAAAGGTTTCAGTGTCTGAACAACACACAAAGGGTTTCAGCATATATAACAATTATTGCCTGTGAAGCAGGTTTAATGGAGCCCACTATTAGGTCCAGTTACACTGAGGCGCCGGTCTAGGGTCAGGTCAAAAAATATGGTAACTCCCTCAGGTACATCTAGGAAATTCTGAGGTTTCAGGGGCCCTGCTATAGTCTGCTAGGATAAATAGCTTACCTCCAATTAGCAGGTTAAAGCCATGTGACAGTGTGGGTTCCAGAAAGTCCTATTAAATTATTTTTTCTTGGCTATTCCATTCATGTAAACCATGTATGTTGTGCCTGTGGGCTATCCCAGGGGAGTGAGGTGATTTTGAAGGAATTCAGCAACTAAGCCTCCTGTAATGATCTATTGTCGATAGCTGGGCAAGGTCTTAGTGCATGTATGGTTTTATGAAAGCTGGAAACATGTATTTTGCAAACAGCTTTAATAATGAGTATACTGGGAAGGGAAAATACTGGTAACTATAAAAACCATACCTTGGACGAGTCATATACCAGGCTCCTCCTCCATTTGCAGAAAGCCTTGCATTTTGTGAAAAAACTAAAATGCTTTTTGTGAACGGTCAAAGGGAGAGGAGAAGGCAGGTATACAAGTGGACACCTTCACACTTGCACCCACTGTTCCCATCTCTGCAGTGCTGGAAATACAGTGCTCTGTGTAGTATCCAGCTTCAAACAAGGTATGATTTTTACAGTAAGAAGTAATCCACACCTATTATTTATTAGAGCTAACCTACTTGCTGTTAGCAAAATACATTGTTTCCGCAGAGTTCAGACTTAAAGTGTATAAAACCCTAACAATTAACTTCTCTTTTTGGTCCCTTTTGGTCTACTATACAATTGAAGTGTTTTCTGATATATGTTTGAGAAGTGCAAAAAAAAAAGAAACCTATAGTTGATCTTGTCAGCAGTTAGAGCTGCCCTGAGTCCTGTGCTATCTCAAAGAGGCTATTTAGCAGTTCTCATCATGGACTACAGAATGATTAGCCTTTATGTAGTAGTGATCTGAGAGTAGGAGTGGTTGAGCAGTTTAGAAAAAGACACTGGAAGAGCTGACATCACTCAGAGCCGAGTGCATTTCTGGAAGATCAATAGGTATTTTTTTGTACTTGCAGAGTCTTTAAAAGGGATAAAGTATGGGAGAATGTGCATGCATTGAAATATGTACTGCATTTTTTTTAAAATTTATTTTAACATATATTTTCGCTCTCACTGAAATTAACGAGCAGTATACAGAGATATTCAGGAAACAAGACGTGTCCCAATGATTTCTGCATAATATTCACATTAAACCTTTGTCTACACTAGAGCCTTCCCCCAACAGGGTTCCCTGAACTCTGCATGCAGCGATGCCCGCTTATTGTCTCGCAACTCATAACAAATGGAACATAGCTGCAAACCGAATGCCTGTATCAACAAATATTTACTGATGTGCAATTTCAATGTGAAGATATGGAATATAATTAGAGCACACAAAAAAAATAAACAGAGCGAGGGGGCAACAAAACTGCAAAATCCCCCAGAATAGCTGAGCCTGAAAAATCTACCAGGCAACTGGAGAAGGAACAAAGTACTATACACCAGAACTAGAGACTTCTTCCAGTTTTTGTTTTTTTAAATAATGCCGACGTTGCTTTCTTCTCATCCTAATAGATACAAGTACTAATTTTAACAGTTGCTGAGTAGATGTATTACCTTTAGCACTTCAAAGAACAAGAAAACACCATGTTATATATAGAAAGAAATATCATCGTAATGCATGACTGGGCAATCAAGAGAACAGATCTTCCTGTAAAAATAGGCCATTCTAATAGCACTGTGCCTTTACACAACATTAATATTCAGGCAGATTGCTGGATTGTGAGCTAATTGACTCGTGTTCCTGTATGCCTGCATGTCTCTCTCAGTACTGTGAGGTATTCTTAATGTACGCAACATCTGTTTGAACACATTAAATATGGACGATGAAGGAGAACGCATAGCAGCACTGGATTTTTTTTTTTTTTTTAAGTCAGCCAGGTGGATTTGAGTCAGAAAAACAACCTCTACGCTAACAATGTTTACATACATGAGCTAAGAAGCAGGGTGCAGTGTTGGTTTGTTACAAAGCTAACACTTGCAATGCATAACCATACAATGTATAATTTATGTTCAATGTAACCATAATTAACAGTAAAAGAAATGTGATGGGGCTATGGTTTAGGATTGGCTTTAGCAGCCAGAGGAGTTTAGCTACATCTCATTCACTCATCAATCTGCTGTGGCTGCCTCCACAAATCTCAATCCCCAGGAGGCCTCTGTTATGATGAAGCCAGAGGTCATGCCTTTAAAAGGCTAACTGTACTTTAAAAACATTCAGTTTTTATATATCCAGGAAAAAAACATCTTTGCAAATATAAACTCTAGTCTCTGCCTTTTGTTTCTCCATGCTTTAATAGCTGTAATCATGGACCCAGGTCGGTGCAGGCCTTTGTTTATATTCACCAGTCTACAGTGTACAAAAGTTAACAAGGCTGCAGACCTGAAGTGATATCATGGAGGGCTTAGAGGATCCCATGAGAATCACATGAGTTGGAGTGCTGTGCAGTACAGAAAACACAATTTATGGCTCCCCATAGCAAAGATATTGAACCAAACAGGTATGTGGACCAGGTGGCTTTCTTATTGTTTTCATTCCTGCCTTGAAATCATGTTGTTTTCTACACAGTACAGTGCAAACTACATACAAAATCAAAAGAAGTATTTATATTGACCTAAACTGGTGATAATTCTCAAAACACAGCAGAGAGAGTGGTAAAATCTTGTGTATACAAAGTTGTTTTGTTTTACGATATTGTAAATGAATAAATGTGGTTAAAAGCTACAGTTATCCTTTAAACATGTTTTTTTCATCCACAGCATGCTGCAAGACTTGATAATGCAGAGGTTGTTGAAAACACTAATCTGTAAATCAGGTCAGGTCAGGCGAAGAACACTGACACTACTTCTACTTACTGCACTTTACACCTCTCATCATAGCTCTTTGCCCTTAGTTAGTGAATAAACCCAAAGGACACATGGCAAATTCTCTCACCTCCTGGAGGGGGCTTGTTTTTGGAAGTCAGAATGACAAACCCAAAACCTTCATTTTCTTTCCGTTGTAAGACAACATCATATGCCTCTGGTGCCTTTGGAGCTGCAGATACTTCAATGCGATTGAGCTTTGGAGAGCCATTAGGTTCAGGGGCAGTATGCTGCGGGTCCTCCTCCTCTTGCCCTTTGTCTGAAATTTCCACAAAAAGAACAATAAGTGCTTTCAAAAAGACATGAAAACACTAACTAGATAAATGAACAACCAAATTTTAATTTAAAAACCTTATATATAGGCCTATAGGCGTTAAACAGTACATATTTAACACCTTACCACAAAATGATGAGTAAACAAATCTTTAGTACCTCGTTTTCATCCAACTATACAAAGTGGACAGCTGGGCATGGTGCATGGACAGACAAGCATGACACAAAGTATTTTTACATAGCTTCAGTAGCCCAGCATGCAGATGACTGTGAGAAACATTTAGGTTGAGTATGGTCTATCTGGCACTGGGCAACTCTATTGTGTTGCAATACAGCCATAGTCCATCTCATAGGGAAGAACACTACTCTGGATACCTTCTACATTACACTTGTCACATGCTGCTACAACACAAATGCAAAAGGCTACCACAGCAGCATTATATTCTGTGTTTCAGTGTGCAGAGTTCCCCTCACAACCAGTCTGGTAAAACATAGTTGTCTCTAGACCCTTGGCTCTCAACTGTTGGGTCGCGACCCTGTATTACGTGGGTCGTGACCCTGTGTTCAGCGGGACAGCAAAAAGTTTCCAGGCACACTCACTAGCCAGCATGCAAAAAAACCTGTCTAACCACTAAGGTTAAAAGCAGAGGTTTAGATACATGTCTTCTGCAGAAAATGTGAATCGTTTTCCTTACCTGTGTTCAGTGGGTCGCCGCATGCCTTCCACTTTTCTTGGGGAGAGGCTCCTCCGCCTCCCCCTAGCACAGCACTGTTAGTTCTCACACCAAGCAGCCATTCAAAATATGGTGCCCGGTGCCAAGTGTCAGCTTGAGGTGGGGTGGATTGTTCTATGGCTGCGAAGGACCTCTATATCTATATGTGCATTGCTTACAGCTCCTTCACAAGTCCTGTAGAGGTGCCTGGACTGGAGTGACATCACATTCTGGCTCCCCGACACTTCTACAGGACGCGCAAAGGAGCTGTACCAGCAATGCACATATGGACAGAGCTCCGTCACAGCACAGCAGCCCACACTGGACCCCAGACTGAGGATCCACTCCAGTTCTCATAAGATAGGGAGACTGGGAGGATCTAAGAAAAAAACAACATTTTCTTGGAGTGTGTATGTATGAGAATGTGTCTGTGGCTGTGTGTCTCTGTCAGTGTTTTTGAGGGCCCGTTCACACTAGTACTGTGTGTTAATCACACAGTCCCGTGCGATTAAAGCACTGTACCACGCAAAATCGAACCTACTGTGAATTCTGGTGTGGGAGGTGTGTTGCAATGCCATTCATTTGAATGGCACCCCAAACGCACCTCCCACCCACAGTTCCATCGCCCGTACCGGAACATGCGGTACAGCAATGATGTGTTTTCCAGTGCGGTGCAACCTGGGTCATGACTTGATGACCAAGGACATATATGGGTCCTGAGGTTACACAGGTTGAGAACCACTGCTCTGTACCTTGGATAGCACTAAAAAAACTATTGGGGATTTAACCCTTCCTCACTCTATCCAAAACTAAGAAAAAAGTTTGGGCTGGAGATGCACTGTAAATAATTTAAAATGCAATTTAATTAAATTGATCAAGTTTGAATTTCATTATTCAAGTGCACCTGTGCCCACAAGCAACTTTTTAAAGTAACCAAGCTCTTTAATAGAGTCAGTCTCAAGCTTAGCGGTGTTTCCTATTTCCCAAAATGTTCCTTATCCACAGATACTCCTTTTGTTTACATGATGACAGCAACCAACTTTCCATCAGCCCTACGATCTGCAGTGCACACAAGCTTTCATGCTTGCTGTTATGACAGCAGAACGGGTTTTCATTCTCACCCTTCTGTCTGACAGCTTTGTTCAAATGTATGAGATAAGCAGGTTATAACGTGAGTTACAATAGGCTCAGATCTAGCTCATGTGTGGCATCTCAGCAGCCTGTCAGCGGTGATCTCTCTCCTTTGTCTGTCCCAATAGTTTTATGGAGCTGGACCTAAAGTCTGAATTTTTGTTTTTGTCTTTGAAGTGAAGCTCTGTAAAAGTTTTGGGACAAACAAAACGGGAGAGAGCTTGCAAGCTTCAGGAGTTCTAAGCAAACAATATGCCATTCATTCTATAGAATGAAAAAAAAAAAAAAGCTGGTAAGCATGTAGCTAAATCAGGTGACTTGTCAAAGTCATGTGACCAACTTCTCCTTCAATCATAGAGTTAGAGAGAACTTCATTAGACAATGCAGACTACACACATCTTATGAATGAGTCCAAAAAAATGATGCCATTATTTTATGAATGAGTCATAACATGCAGTCACAGTGTGTAGTAAACATTATGGTAATAACTCAAAGGTAATAGGCACTTTGTGGTGTCTGCTCATAAGTAGGTGTTTTAAATGAATGATAGGTTCACCTAAACAAGTTGGCTGTACAGCTGACAAGTACTCCCTCAATATGGAATTATTATTCCATATTTTAGCTTAAATATTGCAGTCACAACAATGTTAAGATACTTGTGTATGCCTTTGTAATTGTCATTTCTCAAAATCAACAAAGTTTTTCTTTTCGATGAGATGTGACTGTCAATTATTCCTGTCCTTTGAAATAGCAATGGGTACTAGAGCATGAAAATTAAAAACTTTAAACATATGTTCCCAGAGGTGTATGAACAGAATCTTAGTTTGGTGATGACTCAAATCACTTTCCAGTGCAAACTGTTTGAGTTGAATAAAAATAGTACTTAACACATAGGCCAAATGCATTTTTTTCAATATAATTTTATTGTTTCATAATACTTTGAAATAAAACCTTATTTTGAGCATTCAAACTGAGAATCTCTAACTGAAGAAAACACTCTATATGTAGTTCATATAGAGTACACATTCCCAATACACTGCAGGTGATAGATTTACAATTATCCTCGGCTAACATGAATAGGTTAAATGATCCATAGTACAACTACATGTTATGTACTATTATGTACTATGGATCATGTAACCTATTCATGTTAGCCAAGGATAACTGTAAATCTATTGCTCCAGTGTACTCTACATGTAGTACATGTACGTTACACACTGCCAATACACTGCAGCAATAGATTTACAATTATCCCCTGCTAATATGAATTGGTTAAAATGATCCATAGTACATAATATGTACTATGGATCATGTAACCTATTCATGTTAGCAGGGCAGAATTGTAACTATTGCTGCAGTGTATTGGCAGTGTGTAACGTACATGTACTACATGTAGAGTACACTGGAGCAATAGATTTACAGTTATCCTCGGCTAACATGAATAGGTTAAATCATGATCCATAGTACAACTACATGTTATGTACTATTATGTACTATGGATCATGTAACCTATTCATGTTAGCAGGGCAGAATTGTAACTATTGCTGCAGTGTATTGGCAGTGTGTAACGTACATGTACTACATGTAGAGTACACTGGAGCAATAGATTTACAGTTATCCTCGGCTAACATGAATAGGTTAAATGATCCCAGAGGCAGATGCATGATCGGATTTGTAGTTTCACGACAGCTGTGTGAAAGCAAATACAAAGGCTTTATTGTTCTAAAACAGTCTTAAGGGGGTTCTAAACCTTCTGGGGTTTTTTTGGCAAAAAGTTGTTTTCTTTTAAAACCCGCTTTAACAGCGGTTTAAAGTTACCTCGTTATCGCTGCTCGCTCCCGCGCCGAGAATCAGGAACTGCTCGTGTGGCCGCAAAGGTCCTTGGGGCGGGCGCATGCGCAGTTCGGATTCTCGGCCGGGAGACGAGCAGAGACGCAAGGTAAGTCTATGGACGCACCCGCATGCAGACACCGCTGGAGGGACAGAGGAGTCAGCGCTGGATCGGAGAGCCGCCGCACTGCTGGAGGGACAGATGAAAACATCAGGAAAGAAGAAGAAGATTGGAATAAGGAGACATCATTTAAGGTAAGTGCTAACATTAACACATTAACATGGGGGGGAGGGAATTTTTTTTTAACTTTAATGTCACTTTAAATTAACGTTCTTCATAATCATAAAGAAATTGGCCTAAAATCAGTCTGTATTGTTTTTTTTTAAATGTCACCTGTCCCTTGAAGAAAAAGTATCGGTAATTTGTATCGGCAAGTACATGAGGGGAAGTACTTGTACTTGGTCTTGAAAAAGTGGTATCGGGACAACCCCAATTCTAAATAAAAATTAGTTGACCACATATGAAAAAAATTCTAATATTGGTAAAGGTTATAAATAGACAATGAATTTTCAAAAGTAAGATCTGATTTCTGTTATGTTAAATTACTTGATTCTGACAGTGGTGCCAGAAAAGGCAGGCAGAGAGCACAGGAATAGTTACCAGTATTGCCTGTGGTCTCCCTGCAGCTAATCCTTTCCCATTACTGACTTGTCATGCCATTTTCCTGCACTGCGTCCTTGTGGAGGCAGCCAACTTGGTAGAAGCAGGGCTTTGCTTCCTCTCATGTCAAAACCTCCAGCACGGAGAACAGTGAGTAGCACAAAAGTGATATCACGAAATCTTACAACAATTTGTCTCAGAATAGCAGCAGAATAGCAGCAGAATAGCATGTCTGAGAATAGCAGCAAGAGGCAGTAGTGTCACAGATCCTATGCTGATATAGAACTATGCGGCTGTAGGCATAGAAGTGCATTGATATTTTTTTTTTCTAGAATACCAGACAAAAGGGTAAAAATAAGATGCTGCTTAGGCACAATTAACATTTCTAAATGTTCCCCATAACATAGCAAATTTTCACTTTAAGTTCAGGTCCACTTTTTATATTTTTATTCAAAAAAGGTACAGTTAAAAATGACATCTCTATAAACAATCTAACAAACCTAAGGATACATTTATTGCTTGTATTTTGTAGATTATGTTATTCACATCCATAAGACAAAAAGGAGTAAAAACTACACTTTAAAATGTGTGGTCTTTTGAGCTTGGATTTTTAGGTTAGATTTGGGCAACTTTTCAACACAAATTTACTGAATATAATCGGGCAAAAAGCTGTAGGAGTTTTTGCTTACGACCACAAGATGTACGTTTCTGAATAAACAGAAGACAATTTCTTCGACAGTGCATCCCATTTGTTTATGGGAGATAATTACATTGATGTTTTCTAAAATGTTCCATCTTCTGAAAAGTAGCGTAGACGACACCTTAAGGTTCCAACTGGGCAAAATCATTTCTCAACAGCAGACATACTTCTCAGAATATGAGGTTTGGAAAACTCGCTACATTGATTTAATCTGTGGGGCACTAAAACATATCAGCCAGGAACAATGCATCCTTTTATTGAGCAGATCACCAAAAGTCTACATGAAGCTTACTACAGTGAGCAATGCAGAAAGGTCACAGAACCGCAGAAAAAAGGCAGCCTTGAATGAAAAAGATGTTGTGAGCCATAAAAGGGAACAATAAAACTATATATATATAT
>NW_017307029.1:462161-474319 GCF_000935625.1 Nanorana parkeri | reverse complement strand
AATCAGTCTCTCCAGTCATTGTTGAAAGGACACCTGTCCTGGAGATACAGAAAGGAACAGTACATTTCTAAATTTTTTAATCTAAAAAATGTATTTACATATTTAAAAATGAATCTACTATGTTTAAGTTAATTGCCAAAGGGATCTATTTCTGATCCACTCCACAGTCAAGGAAAATAATCTAAAAGCAACGGTGTAGTCTTTCAAAAGGAGATTCAATTTATGTGAATATGAAAATACAGTCACATGAAGCGGCTGGGGATTCTTGCCGCAGGAATCCCAGCTATTTTCATACGAATGTGGCCACTGTGTCTGTTCAGGTTAATGACCGTCTGACAACTCCCACACCTGTTAGCGGTGTTCGCATGTAATTGTTCATGAAAACGATTATCTGGGGTTTGGGATAGCCGATTTTCAAACTCATGGAAATTGTTGACTTTTTGGCATGTTAACAGACAAACATTAGATCTCCATTCAAGGGGTGCCTACAGATATAGGTAATACATCAATGATCCATATAGTGAGCTTGGTGCCAACTTATTCACACCAAGGGGGACAAGGGAGCACTCTTTGCATCTGGAGGAAAAAAGGTTTAACCTTTGCATACGGAAAGGATTCTTCACAGTTAGAGCTGTGGAAATGTGGAATAGACTCCCCCAGGAGCTAGTTCTAGCTTAGTTAATTGTTTAAAAACAAAAATTTGGATGTATTCCTAAATGCACAGAATATGGAGTTATTATAGGTATATTAAGCATCAGAGATTGTTGATCCAGGGAATATCCGATTGCCTTATGGGATCAGGAAGGAATTTGTTTTTCCCCTGTTGGAGCAAATTGAACCATGCTTTAAAGGGTTTTTTTTGCCTTCCTCTGGATCAACAGTGGGTAATTGGAGGGATAGCATTCTGTTTAGGCTTTTTTTTCTCATATCTCTATAGGTTGAACTAGATGGACTTGTGTCTTTTTTCAAACCTGACTAACTATGTAATAGACTTGAACATGTGACACACAAAATTGATATGGTCTATTCATTCAAATGTAAGGCCTTCCAACCTCCAGAGGCCTGAGGTGGACCACCAAACATAGGAAGGACTGACATTTCACTCGCAGGGGTGATCCTTAGCTGGGTTGTGGGATCTGAACAGTAAATTGGGCGCCAGCCTTTTTAAATGCTTTATTGTAGAACAGGCAAACTGTAAGAGAGGGTACAGGACTTCAGACATCCATAACAAAAATAAGCTCCAGACTCACCAATCCCTTCCAGCTCCCACAGTGCAGAAATTAGAGCTGCAGCTAACGCTTATTTTCAAAATCGATTAGTTAGCCGATTATTACGTTCGATTAATCGGTTAAATCGGATGCAAAATAAAATAAAATACATTTTAAAAAATGCCTCCAGTGGTGGACTACTAGTTTGTATTGAGATTGCAGTCCATCACAGGAGCAAGCTTGGAGCGGTGGAAGTAAAAAATAAAAGAAAAAAATAGTGAAATGAAAAGTGTAAAATTATACAGCAATGATTAAGAATGGCATCGGCTATAATGGAGTACAAATCCCATCAATAATACAGTATACAGCACTAGTGGTATTCGGCATTGCACCACTGTATAATGTATTATTGATGGGATTTGTTGTACTCCTCTATAGCTGGTGGTATTCTGCATTGCGCTAATGTATTATTCCTTGATTTGTAGTCCTCTATACAGCCCAATGCAGAATACCACAAGCTATATAGAAATACAACAAATCCCAGCAATACATTATACAGTGTATAATGTATTGCTGGGATATGTATTCCTCTATAGCTGATGGTACATTGCTCTGTATAATATACAGTACAGCGCAATGTACCATGAGCTATAGAGGAATACAAATCCCAGCAATACATTATAGAGCACCATGTGTGGGAAAGTGCAGGCTTACCTCAGCAGTCTTCCAGCAACTTGTTTCTGAGATTGGGCCTGTCTATTGGTGGCGGTCATCCGTCCTGCCTCACCTGCTCCGTCTTACTTCTAGTCCCCGCGTCCCTGTGCCGATCGTGTGGAGCGTGGATGCGGCCGGGCGGGTCTTGCAGCGGCGATTAGTTGTTGCAGCCCTAGCAGAAATACTTCAGTAGAACAGAGGATGACACTGTGTAGTAGAGCAAGTGCTGAATAGGGGATAAGAGATCTGGGAAAGACACCAGACTTGTGCCTGAGGTACATGCCAACCTGGCCTTCCTGGCACCTCCAGCAGTCAAAGGGCTCCTCTGGTTCTCCTCACCAGACAGTTCCTGACCCCACCCATGTGGCCTCCTGCAGGCTTGTGGCCCAGTCAACTTTTCCAACCTTGCACATGCCACCCCCAGACTAGGCCTGGGGTGGACTGACTTGAGCACATGACAATTCCTGAGTATTTATGCACTTCCCCAGCATGCACCACTGATCATGAAATTCCTAGTGATTGGCTGGTGAGGCATGGACACTCCAAATGTTCCCATATTGGCTGCCCCACTCTGTGCCAGGGTCACGCCCCACCACAGGTAGGTGCAATCAATAACAGACCACTTAGAAATGACTAAGTGATACCAGACTCCAAATCAGCCAGACTGATTAAAGGTGGAAGGGGCTACACCAATAATTGAAATGAAGGGACCAGCAGATTTGTTCTGTGTAAAAAAGTAAGAGTACTCCTACATTCAGTGGCGTCACAAGGGGGTGCACCCGAGTGACACCATTGGAGGGGTGACTCCAAAATTACTGGACAGTCATTTTGGTGTCACCCCCCTCTGAAAAGTCGGGCTCTCGGTCATGGACTGAACACCCGACAGTATCAGGAGGGAGAGGAGGGGACCTGGCGGCATACCTTATCCCGCCGGGTGACTGTCCCCTCCTTTCTCTGCCGGCGTCCAGCACCAAGATGGCCGCCAGTAGGTATCAGAAGATTGCTGCGCGATGACGTCATCGTGCACGCGCGTGGTGACGTCTTGGCGAGTCAGGGGGGTGACACTCAGTAACCGCTCCGGGTGTCACGCAGCCTCAGGACGCCCATGCCTACATTTACCACCATTTCAAATCCATTAAATTAGAACAAGGTTTTTCGATTAGGTGCCAATGATTAGAACCTACTTGGGGAGTATGCAGGTGGAACCCATTTTCTTCAAACCCTTTTTTCAGGGGTCTGGTGCTTGCTTTGTTATCGACCTGTGTAGTGTCATTGTGACAAGATCACAAAGGCTCTCCAAGGCACTCAGAATGAAGGTTGTGGGCACCTATGACTCTAGAACCACAAAAATCACACTTTGGGATCCTCAGTTATCTCTTGTGACGGTTGGTGCATGCATCTAAAATCAGAAAGAGATTGCACCAATTTAGAATTTCAGAAGAATCTCCTAAAAACTGTGAAGCATAGTGACAGAAATGTTGTGGTCTGGGGTTACTCTGGTGCTTTAGTGTACTGACAATTATGAATTCTGCACTGTATCCAAGTATGCTTAATCAACATATGAGGCCATTTGTCCGAAAGTTGAACCGGAAATGATCTCTTTACGCAATACTGAGCCGAAGCATCCTGTTGAATCCACTGACGAATGACTCAAAATTAAGAAAAGAAGGGTTATGGAGTGGCCTATTTAAAGCCCTTTATTGAGAATGGCGGGCAGTTATTCAAAATGCAATACCTGCTTCTGAGGATGTACTTACACATTTTACTTGTGTTTTATGTAAGCATATCACATTTATCTGTAAGCAATGTTTGAATAAGGTGTAATGTTTGCCACTTCAAATATTTCTAGAAAGTTAAAGCAACACTTAACTCAGGCAGTAAATATTAAAAAATGCATTCTATTATCCAATTAACAAAAATGCAGCTTACTTGTGTATCACACAGCTGCAGATCCTCAAATCATCTCTGGACTGGTGCCAATACTGTCCTTCCTTCTGGTGGGTGGCTACTTTTGTTCTCTATGGTCCCTGTGTGTGTTGTAAAGTAGCCACCTCTTCAAGCTCGCTTTCGTGATGGACTACAATCTCACATTTAGTTTACATATTTTTGGGGGATTGTAGTCCATCCCTGGAGAAAGCTTATAGGGACATATAGGGACCATGGAGAACAAAAGTAGCCACCCTCCAGAAGGAAGGACGGTGCCAGCAAAAATTCAGAGATAATTTGAGGATTGACATCGGAGTTATACACAAATATGTTACATTTTTAGGGTACTTGAATGCAGTGCTAAGATTAACCTCCTGAGTTTAGTGTCACTTTAACAATTTCCATGGGGTGTACTTACTTTTTCACATGAATGCATGACCTTATAGGCCACTATCAGTTATCTTCCTTTATGGCAACATACCGTGTTTCCCCGAAAATAAGACACTGTCTTATATTTTTTTTTGGCTCAAAAAAACACACTAGGTCATATTTATTTATTTTTTTTGATGTACAACAATCCAAAGTTAATGCAAATCCAAAATTAAATAATCCAAAAAGGTAAAGTTAAGAATAGGGTGATAAGGGCAATCAGGGGTGCCGTACCTTTCCAAGAGCAATTTGGTATCCAATCGCTGGCCAGAATGAGTGAAGCGCGCTTTCACTATTGATTCTTCACAGGCGGAGTGCATTTGGTATCACTCGGTCTGTGACGGAAGACGGCGCTATAGAGGAAGCATCGGCTTATGCGACTCTGCTCACTCCGCTGCCGCCTCGCTTCCTCTAGCGCTGGCTTAGTTGGCACCGCCCGCGGCTCTTCAAGTTTCCCCCTATGCCACCACCGACCCTGGGAAAGGTCACAACTATGTCTTATTTTTGGGGTAGGTCTTATATTTTAGCAATTCCCAAAAATAGTGGTAGGTTTTATTTTCGGGGTAGGTCTTATTTTCGGGGAAAAGGGTATTTTAGTAGACTGAATCAAAAAGGTAAACTTCATGTATAACTACTTCCCATGTATTGTTTCATCCTTGCATAAGATAAAAAATGTAAAAGGATGACAATAGAAAAGCCAGAGTTTTGCTTGATAAATATGTGCCACCCTACATTTCAGCCTTTGTGGTCTAACAACAATTTCAGTGCTGGAAATCTTCTAATCGAACTCTATTACTGATCATATCTCTTCTTCGCAATAAGCACGTTGATGTATAGGTGTGGCCAACATTAAAAAAACACCCCTGAGAACTCCTATTCCTTCCTTTTTCACCACTTTGAACAATTCCTGGAGTTCATAAAGAGTCTAGTAAACAACTTGCGACAGATTCATGTAATTTTCGGTAAGCTGTATAGGAATCTGCTGCAGAACTGACAGAATTTTGTCCCACACAGAATGTTGTTTGCGACATAATACTTAGACGTGCAACAACATTTATTCCAATATGGAAGAGGTCTTATTTACCTTCACGTTTTTCATCACCAATATAGTGGCATTTCATAATAACTTTGTTGCAGCCATAGCATTAGAAATGTTGCACATAAAAACTACCAGAACCTGAACACACACACACATCAGAAATAGCAAGAAAACGGTTGCACTGCTTTCATAATTGGGGCGTACTTTCTAATGTAGCCATAATGCCAGAAAAGTGTCACAAATGCTTTATTGAATCGCTCCCTATGTATTATAAACAATTACATGTTTTCCATTGACTGATCTCCTTCAGCCTCTTTCAGCCACTTCCAGTCTACAAGCATTCACTTCAAAGTGGCTACATAGCATTTTTCAGGGTGTTTCCCGATAGTGACAATAGTAGACCATGCCTGTACAATAAGCGTCATTACAGCCGCCTTTAGAACTCCCGGAAGCACACGTGACAGCAGTGGCGACTCTAGGAACAATATGGGGGGGTGGGGGGGGGCACTAATAATTTTCACCACTAAATCATACCACTGAAAAAAAACTGAAGAAGTATATATAAATAAGAATACATATATGAGAGTGGTCCGGTATGCAATGATTATTATAGTGATGTTGGGGAGCTCACAGAGCACTCACAAAGCATTTTTCCATTACCGAAAAGTCTTTATTGGTCTTTCAACAGCAGATACTCAAGAAAGCTCAACATACAATAGCTTGTCTTCAGCAGAATATATATATTGTCTCAGCAATCACCGAGTTGTTCCATACACTCACGGTGTCCCAGTCGTTTAATAGTTCTCTCTTGCAGCACTGCTGCTCTGGCCTCAATCTTCAGGGCCACTGTCTGGTTCCCCCAGACAATCTCAATAACGTGCCAATCCCCACCATAGGCTTCACAAACCTGGCCTCCACACTGACTCCTGGGTGGAGCTCTCCTGTCTCCCAGGTGGGGTCCTCAATACATCCCAGCACCCTCTTCATGAGGGATGTACACAGGTGCACAATTAGGTGCTTGTCACTACTAACCCATGGACCCAGGACTGGAGATTTCGTCCCACCCAGAGCTCTAAGAAATCTCTTGGCTCCAGGATCCCAACTACGATCCAGAAAGCAAGGAAAGGACTGAAATGGCAGTTCTTTCCTGGTACAAGTACTTTCCTCCTGGAGCCACTCAGCCCTTCTGGCTGAGAATCATGGGTCACTTTGAGGCCACATAACACAGTGGTATTGCCACGCAATGCCACAATATATAGTACAATAAAAAGGCATGTTATGTAGACAGATGGGTTAGACTCAGGGCCAGAAGTGTATGGTTTAATGTCTCCCTCTTTCTTTCCTGTGCGGCTATCTACCATAGAGTGCTGGGAGCAATGTCATTTCCTCCAAGCACAGCAGAGATTGGGGGCGGTGTCGGATTACATGTTGCAACCGCCGAGAGCTGATTTCATTGCAGATGACATTAGCGCCCGATGGTTGTGACATGTAGTCCAATCCCGCCCACAATCCTGAATACCGCAACCGCCAATGCCATCCGCAATGAAATCAGCTCTCTGCGCCCGGCGATTGCGGTATACAGGATTCGAATCCTAGAGCGGCAGCCTAATTTAGCGTGCAGGGGTGGATCCAGAGCCTAGTGTAGGGAGGGGCACTACCAGAATATAAGGTGTTGCTTACAGAATAGAATATTGTAAGAATACATTACGTTGCAGTTTTTTTTTTTACAATGGAATCTCTGCCAAACATATGACACATTACGGTAATTAAAATGGGTCTTTCATCCACATTGCACATTACTATGGTTTTTTTGCTGTAGAGCTTTGTGATACAGATGATCCAGGTACAGTGTGAAGGATGGAGGGCCCCCAACTGAAGGTAGGGGGCCTGGGAACCTGCAATGTTGGCGGTTACCAGGGCCCCCTTCCTCTTGTCTGCCCCCCTCCTCCAAGTGACAGAATGCTAGGGGCCAGTCACAGCTGCAACTATGTGACACTGGTAGTTCTGCCACTGTATAGAGGACTATAAAACCCAACAATACATTATGCAGCAATGCAGAATACCACCAGCTATAGAGGACTACAAATCTCAGCAATACATTATACAGCAATGCAGAATAATACCGTCAGCTATAGAGCACTACAAATCCCAGTAATACATTATACAGCAATGCAGAATAATACCGTCAGCTATAGAGCACTACAAATCCCAGTAATACATTATACAGCAATGCAGAATACCACCAGCTATAGAGGACTACTAATCCAGCAATACATTATACAGCAATGGAAAATGGTACCAGCTATAGAGGACTACAAATCTCAGCAATACACTATACAACTATACAGAATAATTAAAGTTGCACCAAAATTACAATTTTAACACCAAAACAAAACCGAAATGACAAAAAAATGTTGGTCCGAAACCAAAAATGAAACTTTTCAAAAATGTATACATATTTTATTTTTAATTTATTAATTTTTATAAAATATTTTTGTTTTTTACTTTACTTTTAGGTGCTTCGGGGAAATATTGGGTATCTAAACAGATCCCTGATATTTCCCTTTTAAAATAGAAAAAGAGATTTAGGACAGAGGCCTCAATCTTTTTTTCTGCAGCCCCTGCTATAAATGAACAGGAATCCTCTATATTGAGTGTTCCTGTTCATTCATAACATGAAGACAGAGTATGTTTACTATAACCACAATTATGAATGAACAGGTGGTGATGTAGATCCCTTCCCATTCATTCATAATTGAGAATATACTAACCATACTATGTCCTTATTTATTTAGAAAACACTTGGCAATCACTGAGTATTTGCACTCGGTCTCCATCCTGACTCGCTGTCACAGGAGGCTGAGCGAGAGGTGCGGGGAGGAGAGCTCGATCTGACAGCTGTCTTCTCCCCCGCACCGCCTCCTGTGACAGCGCTGGCTGTCTTCACCCCCACACACCGCACTCCTCTGATCTGTGACAGGAGGCTGAGTAGTGCGGGGAGGAGAGACACCGGCCACTCACAGCACTCTCCTCCCGCATCGCTTGGCCGCCTGCGATCGTTGCTCTCCTCCCCACTGGAACACAGAGTAGCGCCCAGCGGGGAGGAGAAAAAGAATGGATGCACCGCTATAGCGGCAGAAAAATGGCACTTTCGGCATTTTGCCAAAAGTGCAATTTTTGGCAGCCAATATACCGGTATCCCTAAGATTAATACCATTTGTTATAGAGCACTACAAATCCCAGCAACACATTATACAACAATGCAGAATACCATTATCTATAGAGGACTGGTGCTGGGTCCCGTATCCTGGTCTTCGGTGCCATGGAGCTCTGGGCCAGTCCCTGGGCACACGGGCCTGCGCCTGCTCCATGCTCCAATGTGCTGCTCCTAGGATTTCATGAAAATGTCTCCACAGCTCCCATGTCAGCTATGGGGTACACAGCTCACTTGACCTCTAATCCCATCCCCTAATATCACTGTGCCCCCCATCATCCTGCTCCCACCTACAACTGAGAAAGCTGAGTGCAGTGACATCCTCCTGCGTGAGAGTGGGTGAGTGTCTGACACCCTCAATGCATTGTGGGTGTCAGACTAAAAAACTAACCCTTAGGTGTTCATTTATACTGTTGCATTGTGTTAAAGAATACACATACACATTAAGCCACACATTCATATGTGTCTTTCTAAAGCAGCCCAGTTATAAGATTTATTAGTTATTTGCATTTCTGGAGATGCAGAACACCCCAACCCTTGGTAGTGCTTTACTGTGTGTTCCATTGCAATGTAGATATGCTGGCAAAGTGCATTGGGGTGGCTTTAAGAATAAATGGCACAGCACTGCACTTACACGCATTATCGTTTATTGCAGTAACACTCATGGTAGTTTATTACCATATTTCAGGATTTTTTATGTTTTTTTTAATCTTTTAAATTTGTACTAATATGGTATAGCACCAGTTTAAAAAGCTCGGAAGAGGGAGGCATTCTTGCCTTGGGTGCCAAAAGAACTTGGTCCAGCACTGCTAACAATTCTTGAAGGAGAATTCTCCAGGAAAGAAGGGAACCAATCCAATCCAATAAATTGGTTCACAAACTCCTACTTGCACATTCCCCCAGAAATTGGGGTTTAAAGGCAATGCATGGGGGTTTTCTAGATACTTTTTTTTTTAAACAAACAAACATATAAAACAACAAAAAAGTTTACACTTAAAGCCCAACTCTGTGTTGATCAGTGATTAAAAAAATTCAGTCCCTGGTATCTTCTAAAAATAATAAAGCAGCTTGGGTTGCTACACTTAGCTGATTTCCGACGCTGTTCCGCAGTGCACCGCACAAGCAGCAGCATGCCCCCCCCTTGCCTCCCTGTAGCGACGCCACTGTGTGACAGGGTGACAATGTAGAAGAGCAATTGGGAGGCAGGGGCAGTGGTCAAACCAAGTTCTTCATGGTAGGATCACCAGATATTATTTTAATGCAAGTTGCAGACTTAAAAAATTAAAAAAATAAGTTTTGAAATTACATTGCCAAGTTAAAAGGCAACCAAGTACCCTGTAGATGTATTACCAAACCACACTGAAATGCATGGCGGTTATTTTGTGGCTTTGCTCAGAGATTTGAGGTACGCCTAAAAACTAAATAAAGTGGAGCTAATTTTTAAGCTGAACCAATATTGATGAGATAACATTCTATCAACACAGTATCATATAAGTACCATTGAAACCTGTTAAGATTCTTCTTTTTTCCCCCAGAAAGTTAGACAGAAAGCAGACATAAAAGTAATATAAGCATTAACCTTCACAACAAACATTCTTTACACTGAACTGTGTAACAAGCATCTTACCCGAGTAGTAGATCTGTCTTCTCACTGTAAGCAGCACGTGACCATTACGAGCAGCATTTGTCATTAAATCTAGGACCTGCTTGTGGGACTTCCCCTTCACAGGTACACCATCAATACAGATTAGCTCGTCTGCAGCTCGAAGTCGTCCATCTTTTTCAGCTGCTCCTAAAGGTATAATGGCTCCAATATAAATCTGCAAGCAGAGAAGGAATAGACCAATGGTAGTTAAAGTGTAGAACTTGATTGTTTCAAGTCAAAGGACAATATCCATCCCTATCCTCATCAACATGCTATTGAAATGATTACATACACCTGTTTTTATTACATGCTTTATTTTAGACCCACCAATGTTTGTTTGTACATTGTACAAAGTACTATTTTTGCAGATTGCACTGGACCGGAACACAGGCACTAAGGTGCCTGTGTTCCGTGTGCGTTCGACTGCACTGCGGCCAGGGGCGTGGTAGTGGTGCCATTGACTTCAATGCACCGGCACTCCCCCTCCTGAATGCAGGGAGCCGGCCGGCTTGTGTTCCATAGGCCGAACGCACTGGAACACGGACTTTGTGGTGTGAACTGGCCCTTGCAACTGTGCAAGACTGAAGTGAAAGCTAAACTCCAAGCAGATTTGAAAGAAAAAAAATGAGTTACATAATACGTACATCAATAAATCTAGTTTTAGATGTAACCAGTGGAAGCACTTGAATATTTGTTTGGAATCAGCCTTTTCTAGTTATTCTCATTAGATATTTTTTCCCACTTCATTTTATTCCTTACAAGCCCCCATGTGATAGTTTGGAGGTGACAGGTTCTCTTTATGGAACTTGCCCTCCAACAGAGAACAGATGTACTGTGCAGTTCCTGACAGCTGAGACAGGTGGCGCTGTGATTATAGCGCCACGGTCTCAGTGATCACACAGAGCAGGCGAAGAACGGAAAACCACAGCGCCCGAAACTGCATGTCCCGGCGTCGGGCGATAGGAATTCCACACCCCTGCAGTAGAAGAGCAGGACATACCACAGCATCCTCATCTCTATACCCGGTTGAGGGTAGTGTCACTGAAAACATTGACGCCTAAGCAGAAACATGACAACCAAAGTATAAACATGACAGCAAAACATTTTCATAAGGAGAGGTCAACAATTAGTGACTGCGTTCCAGTCCAGTGCGATCTGCAAAAATGCTGCAAGCACTATATTTGCAGATCGCACTGGACTGGAACGCAGGCACTAATGTGCTTGCGTTCCGGGTATGGGCAATCACACTGTGGGCGGTGCCATTTACTTCAATACAATCCACGCCCCCTTCCGCCCCTGAACGCAGGGAGCCGGCCGGCTCTCATTCCAGTGCGTTCTAGATGCCGAACACTCTGGAACACAGACTTTGTGGTGTGAACCAGCCCTCTCTCTTGGATGTCTATTCTCACTCTCTTTGCTCTCTCCCGTTTCTATCGGCTGTCACTTCTCTCTCTCTGCTGTCTCTTCTTTAACTTTCTCTGCTCTCTCTCTGCTGTCTCTTTCACTTTCTCTGCCTTCACTCCATTGTCTGTCTTTTCTTACCTCCACTGCAGCAGCTTCCCAGGTCTCCACTCGTGCACCGGCATCCTGTCCTCCCGCGGTGCTCGTGTGGCCGACGTTGCACACGGGGAGAGGTGTCCCACCTCTTCCCGTCTGCAGCGTCTGACACATTCAGCCGGCAGCCGCACAAGCACCTTGGGAGCAGAGCCGAAGCTACCTTTTTTTTGCGCCCGAGGCAAGAAAAAAAAAAGTGCCCTCCCAACAGGCGTGTGAAGTCATCCAGCGCCCCGCCTCCAGGATGCGTTTAAATAATTTTTTATGTATAATATTTCTTTATTGTTTCTATAACAATACAAACATATAAACATCCTGTTAAAATACTCTCCCAGTGAGAAATCCAATCAGAAACAGAAGAGAAATATATTCATAACTTCTTCCTAAAACAGCCACCATCAATTTTATTTTTTTCTGTTGGGGGGGGGG
>NW_017307029.1:422643-462020 GCF_000935625.1 Nanorana parkeri | reverse complement strand
AGGATATATCAGGGGTCTAAACAGCCCCCTGTTATTTCCCCTTTTAAAATAGAAAAAGAATCTCCTCATATGCCCAGGAAAAGAACTACAAAATCATTACTAGATGGTACAGAGACCCGGTCTCCCTACATCGAGACCTGCTGGTGGTGCAATGAGGTAAGGGGTACGTATTTGCATATTTGGTGGACATGTCCCCTGATCTTCCCGTTTTGGCAAAAAATCTTTGAGATCTACAATCACTTATATGGAGATACATTAGCACCTTCGCCAGCTGTGGCTTTACTCTCGCCCCTGCCGGGATCCAGAAAACCCCCAAAAAATATGCTTCTGAGACATATCTTGTCAGCAGCCCGTCAAGTAATTCCCCTCTACTGGAAAACCTCAGCTACACCGCCACTCTCCATATGGGTTAGCCAAGTCAACGATATAATGCACATGGAGGAGCAATTGGCTACTGACACCAATACCTTCCCTAAATTTATGTCCCTTTGGAGTGTGTGGATTCACTTCTCTTCCTCCACCGACCTCCAAGCCTACCTCTAAAACGCTACCCTAGCTGACTACATGGAGACTCGGCTCAGGGCACACACACTCGGTCCATGTGACACCATGTCTTACGTTGTCATGTATTACAATGTGTGAGTACTGTTTGGACTGTTTGAAAACTGTTGGAAAACGAATAAAAAACTAATTCAACACTAAAATAGAGAAAGAAATTGAGGACACAAAGTCCTCAATCTCTTTTTCTCCAGCATCTGTTTTAAATGAATGGAAAGTACAGTGGCTTCCCATTCATTCAGAAAATATTTACTATCATCTAGTTTCTGAATGGGGAGGAGCCTATGTACTGAGTGCTACTCCCCATTGAGAAACTCATGAATGAACAGGAAGTGATGTGAATCACTTCCTGTTCATCCCCTTGCCTACTTCCCTACACCTGTGGTGTAGGGAAGTAGGCAAGGGGGACTATAGTTTACACAAGGCTGGGCAACCAGCTAAACGGATCACTGCGACCTCCGAGAACACTCAGAGACGGTGATCCCTGACCTATTGGGGGGTATCAGGGAAGCCAGAACAGTGTGTGTTAGGGGGACAAAAGCAGATAAATATAATCAGTTTCGAGAGAGGTGCTACCAACAGCAGCATCTGGGAATCAAGTGCATAATAAACCACAAAACCGTAATTGAGATAACACAAATAATAACGATAATATATAACTACGGCTGATCGGAACATCAGCAACAGCGACCTAAGGAAAAAAGGGGGGTCGCTCATTGAAGGAAAAATGTGGATCTGGGAAACAGCAGGTCAGAGGCTAATGACCAGCAAAAATGAGGTTAGGTATCTCAGTCACTGTGACATGAGGCCGGCCAGAGACCCCCGCGCCTCTACACATGGAAGGGGGGGGGGTTGGGACAAGTATAATGGGTTAGAGAATTGGGGGGTAGACAGGGTCTCCATATCAGCCCACAACTGCAGGACCGGGCCACTTCAGACCGCAGCAGGACGTCAGCCCCGTGGTTACCTGCATCAGTATGATGAGTAAAGGCACAGAGCGGGTTAGTACAGGGGGCCTCGACAGCAGGCTGAAGGTGGTGGATAGTGATGGGCTCGGGCGTGTTCGCAGCTCCACATGCCAAGCCCACCAGGAAGTTGACCGCGCACAGCGCCAATCAAAGGTACTGAGACATGTTCCCGGTCCGCAGTTGCAGAGATCGGGAAATGTCTCAGTGCCTGTGCTCGAGCCCATCACTAGTGGTGGATAGGATAAAGATGGGCGAACTGGGGAAGGAGTGGTAATCAGAGGCATCAGGGTCGGTTCCAGAACAGTCTGGAAGGGCAAGGGACCAACAACCCCATAGCTGAGTCTCCGCACTGACCCATAAACACAGCGGCCGGGCCCAGCTGTAAATGAACATATGATCACAGCAAGCCCATGAGATTGTACATCACCTGGTGATGCAGTGGCAATGGAGGTTGTGGCAGGCGAAGCCAGATCACCAGCCCCCGGGAGGTGATGTCAGTCAAGCCATACAATGAGGCAAGGAATTGAGACATCAGAATCGGACTCCACGGGTTCCTGCAGCGGGACGAAAGGTCATCGAAGTGGGTCCTTCACAATTGTCGGGAAGTGGGGTCCTACATGGTGCCGCATCAACAGCAGAAGGAGAGGGCCCAAAAAACGATTGTGTTCCAATGCTTGAGAGGGCCCACCGACGGGTGCGCTGAGGCATGGGGCGATTCATGTTAAGTAGATCAGGTTGGAGCCAGTCAAGGATCTCCACAGGAGCCATCTCCAGAAAAGAGAAGAGGTCAGGCAGCTGGACAGGATGACGTAGTACGAACATCTCCCCGTTCCTGCGTACGTTCAGGCAGAAGGGGTAACCCCAGGAGTAGAGAGCACCCGCTCTCCGAATTTCAGTAAGTGGCTGCAGAAACCGACACATCTGTAGAGTGCGTCTAGACAGGTCTGGTAGGAGGGTGACCTCTGCCCCATCGAAGATGACTGAGCCCTTCCGCCAAGCCTGGCGGATAATTGGCATCTTTCACTATGAAATAGTGAACACGGCAAAAAACGTGTCTCTGCCAGGGCGCAGGCCTCCAACCCGTGCACATGGTCAATCTCCAGGGGGGAGTCAGGTGGCTTATCCAGGATCATGTTGAGGATCGTGGTGACCGCAAATTGGAGGTCCGCAGGCGTCGTCGCCTCGGCTAGGCCACGCAGCTTCACATTGTTGTGGCGGGAGCGGTTTTCCAAGTCATCATGAGCCAGTGCCATAGAGGCAAGACAGGAATCTTGATGAAGGACCCTGGATTCCAAAGCTGCTAGCCGCTGGGACACAGCATCGTGATCTGAGTGCAGAGAGGTAACCCGGTCCTCGAGTCGGGAGACCGTGTTGTGACTCCAGATATGTCCCGTTTGAGGGCAGCCTCCATTCTGGACACCATTTCCACCATTGGTCAGGAGGTGGGAATGCTGTCCAGAATGGAGGCTGCCCTCAAACGGGACATAGCTCGAGTTTGGTTTGGTCAGGAGGGAGGGCAAGATGGAGGATATCTCCCCAGCAGAGAGGGGTGGCATGGGGTCAGTCGGTAGGGCCCGGTTGGTGCCTAGTGGGAGGGGTAAAGAGTGTTCCATGCAGGAGTTGGAGGAGCCACAAGAAGATTCGCCTGGGGAGGACATGCGGCCGTTGGAGTTAGGAGTTGGGGGAGACCCCATTAAGTCCTGAGGAGAGTGAGATGTTGTAGGCTTCGATGGCTCAAATGGCACCATGCAGTTAGCCTTGGAGGACCACATTGAAGAAGCCGGGGACGAAAAGAAGTGGTGGAGATTCCTTGGGTTCAGTCCACCGTCGGTTCCGGAGGGTTTGCCCTTCTTGGACATCGATTTAGGCAATTAGAGATCTACTGTAAGATGCTCGGATGGTAGAAGAGCTCAAGGTAGATGCGTCCTCACACAGCCATAGCTAGGCCACGCCCCCATCTGTTATTCTTAAGCTATAGTTAGGTTTTAGTATCTTGCTAGTCGGCCCTGCTGGCTCTCAAAATACCTAAACAATCTGATTGGATGCAGACATTGTCTAAGTATTTTGAGAGCCAGCGGGAACGGCTATCAAGATACTAAAGCTTGGCCCAGTGGGAGATTCCTCCATTCACATAGTTTAGCATAGATGGAGGAATCTGTTGCACTTTTTCCATCTGACCATAGAAAATCTGCAGATAATGTTTAACCCCTTAAGGACCAAGGCCTTTTTTCATTTTTTGCACCCACATTTTAGGCCTGAAAATTGCCTAAAACACTCAAATATTATATATTTTCTGAAAGCCAAGACCCTATAGAATAAAATGGCCGCAGTTGCAAATTTTTATGTTGCACGACATTAGCGCAACTTATTATCAAACCCAAAAATGTTGTGAAAAATGCATTAAAGTTAACTTTAATGCTCCAAAACACAATCTAAAACCACATTTTTTTCTAAAATATAAAAGATGAGGTTACAACGAGTAAATGGATACCCAACATGCCCAGGTTAAAAATTGTGTGCGTCCGTGAAACTGCAACAGAATTCAGTACCTCAAAAAATCCTTACACAACGCTTTAAAAGCCCCCACAGGTCATCTGTTTAGAGATATGTGTAAATATTGGCCCTAGTATTATTGCTCTCACTCTGGTGTGCGCGGTGATACCCAACACGTGTAGTGCAATCATCATTTTCGTACGTAGGCGCACCCAACGCGCAGGGGCAGGGGACTTACATTTTTTTTTACATTTAATTTATTTATTATTATTGTTAAAACTTTTTTTTTTTTTACTTTACTTTAATTGCCATCACAAAGGGGGGCGTATAAGCCCCCCATGTGATAGCATAATGGCAGTGACAGGTCCTCTTTAAGGTGATGCTGGGGATCCAGAAGACCCCCAGTGTCACCTTTATACCTGAAATAAGCTATTGAAGTGCAGATCGCATTTCAATAGCTTATGGAGCCCAGCAATGACAGCTAAGGGACCGGAAGTGATGCAATGCGTGTTGCTCCCGGTCCCATAGTATGGGGAGAGGATCTGCAAATGAATGTTCGCTGCTCTCCTCCCCATTTTCCCGCTGACACCTGACAAAAGCTCTCTAAGGCCCTGAAAATGAAGGTTGCAGAAGTCTAACAAGGGATGCAAAGGAGAACTCCAGGCATAATTATTTGTATCCCTTGCAGTGGGGCTAGCCCTGCAATGCAAGGGTTGTGTTAATTTTTCATCTAGGGACAAAAAAAAAAAGTTATACTCACTTGAACCTTGCAGATGGCTAGCTGTTAGACCGGTCCCTGCTGCGGTCTACGGTCCCGTGAGTCATCAAGTCCTATACAGTGTATAGGATGTGAGGACACTGAGGGACATTCCATTGCAGGAGCAGAGGAGGGACTGCAATAGCAGCCAGTCCGCTCCAAGGTTCAGGTGAGTATAACTATTTTTATTTTCATCCCTAGCCCCACTGCAAGGATTAAAAATAATTATTCTTTATTATAGAGTGAATTATAGAGTGAATTAATTCACTCTACTGTAAGTGAAACAACCTAGAAGCGTAAATTTCAAACGACTGCTTATTTGTTGGGGACTGGCCAGTAAAGCACATTCAGCCCAAGAATGAACTATTTAAAGCTAAAAGAAGTCTCCAAAACCACACATTTTTATAATGGGATCTGCAGGTATTACAACTCTTTTAACAGTTGGTGGGAATCTGCATGCATCTACAATCAGAAAGAGATTGCACTAATTTAACCTGCATATGAAGTGCCAGAAAACAAAGCCTTTGCTGTCCGAAAAGAAGAACATTAGAGCATGAATGCAGTTTGCCATTCAACATATGGGCAAAGAACAGGCCTTTTTGAACAATGTGCTTTGGGCTGATAAATCAGATCATTTTGGATACAACAACAGTAAACATGTTTGATGCAAACCAAAAAAAAGCTGTTGAAAAGAAGAACCTCCCACCAACTATAAAGCATAGTGGTGGAAATGTTATGTTTGAGGTTGATTTGCTGATTCAGGGCCTGGACAGCTTGTTTTATTGAGTCAACCATGAATTGTGTGTAAGGCCATCTGTCGAAAAGTTGAAATTGAAGCAGAAACGGATCTTTCAAAATGATAATGATCCCAAACCCTGATTTCAATTTGAAAATGATGCAGGGGATCTAAATAGGCAATTCACAAACCCACAAACTTCCTACAACTTGAGGAACTTTGCATAGTGACTGGTCAAACATTTCACAGTACATCTCAGAGACTGGTAGACAGTTATGCAAAATGCCTACCGGAAGTCACTTCTGATACAGTAAAAGGGGCGATAGCCGCTTCTGAGGCCAAGGGCGTACTTCATTTTTTTTAACAATACACCATTACATCTATTGATATTTTTTTGAATTGATCATTGCAAAGGTAAATGTTATGTATTTTTATTCAAATATGTTACCTTTCCCTATAGGCACTGTTTGAATGAAAATCTAATGTTTGCCAGTTCAGAATGTTGAAAAAGTCAGCAATTTCCATGGAGTGTACTTACTTTTTCACGTGACTGTATATGTACATGGAGGCAACCATGTTTAACTGTTACTTTTTCAAGTTGTGCTTTCCACTTACTAGCGTTACAATTGTCTTACTCTTCCTCCCTCAATGCTAGGCCAACTATTCCAACTGACTAAAAACAGCCGGGTTTTTTATGTCTTTTTACCACAATAGTTCTGCCTACTATATAGATACTACTGAGAAAATCTACAAACCTTTCTTTAATCCCTTCGTGACGGGAGACGTACACTATACGTCCTGTCACAAAGTGCCTACATGACTGGCCACATACACTGTACGTGACGAGTTATTTAAGGCTCTGTAATGCCGGTAACCACTGATTTTCAGCGGTTTTCAGTATTGAGGCATTCATTAATGATATAGTAAAGCTTTTGTAAAAGCTTCTTTCGTTCATTAAAGAATGAAGCTGTTACATGCAAATACGGGAGCGCTAAATAGCGATCCCGTATTTGACAGCTGAAAATAGCAGAGGTAGCAGAGTGACTCATCTCTGCTATTCGTTTTGACAGCTCGATAGATAGCCAGATGTTTATGCTACATTTCAGGCAAAGAGATACAAGAGATACAATGCATCTCTTTGCCTGAAATGTATCACCTCTGATCTTCTAGGCACGATCAAAGACCTTTAGTGAGATCTGAATTTGACATGCTGTCAGGATCAGTCTCTAAGATTATTAGCTGTCCCTAAGTTTGGAGCAGCCTAATAGCCAAAAATTAAAAAAAATTAATTTATCAAGCAGTCATTGTGACTGCTTGATATAAACTGACAAAAAAAAAGTTTTTTTTAACTTTTTTTTTTTTTACAAAGTGTAAGAAATAAAATAAAGTGTAAAACAAAATTAGCAAAATAAAAATTATATATAAATATATTTTTATACTATAATTACAAAAAAACTTCTAAAAAAATAATAATCAAAACTTTTGAAAAAAGTGTTTTCTTCGATTTTGTCCCCCTCATTTTTTTTTATATTTTATTCAAACTAAGTGAGGTGTTAGTTTGATATAACTATATAGCCCTCTCTGCCCTCTAAAAAACAATAAATAATATGTGTGGGTACATTTAGTAAGAAAGTATATTACTGCAGTGGAAGAATCACACAGCAAACATGTAAAAAGTGTGTCAGTCATTTATGAACAGAAACTGAAAACTAGCTGTCATGAAGGGGTTAAAGCAAAGACATAAAAATATAGGAATAATAAAAAAACTAAGTATGTAAAAGTCACATAAAATTTCCTTTTCAGGTAAATCCTTCAGCCATGACTCATGACTAAATATATTATAATCGTTAAACGTGTATTTGGTTTTGACATTTTTAAGACAAGCAAAATGCTGTGTTACATCTAACAAATTAGAGTGTAAAAAGAAAATTAAGTGGTCTACTTTAAGAGTAATTAGCTGCTCTGTGGCTTAGCAGTTGTTTAGCACATTGTACACTTGTCCTCATAAGTTTACATACCCTGGCAGAATTTATGATTTCCAGGACATTTTTCAGAGAATATGAATGACAACACAAAAACCTGTCACTCATGGGTAGTGTTTGGCTGAAGCCATTTATCATCAATTAACTGTGTTTACTCTTTTTCAATCATAATGACAACAGAAACTACACAAATGACCCTGATCAAAAGTTTACATATCCCAGTTCTTAATACGGTGTGTTGCACCCTTTAACATCGATGACAGCTTGAAGTCTTTTGTGGTATGTGTGGATGAAGCTCTTTATCTTCTCAGATGGTAAAGCTGCCCATTCTTACTGGCAAAAAGCCTCCAGGTCCTATCAATTCTTGGGCTGTCTTGCATGAACTGCACGTTTGAGATCTCCCCAGAGTGGCTCAATGATATTGAGGTCAGGAGACTGAGATGGCCACTCCAGAACCTTCACTTTATCCTGCTGTAGCCAATGACAGGTCGACTTGGCCTTGTGTTTAGGATCATTGTCATGTTGGAATGTCCAAGTACGTCCCATGCGCAGCTTCCAGACTGATGCATGCAAATTGTCCTCCAGTATCTTTTGATAACATACTGCATTCATCATGCCATCAATTCTGACCAACTTTCCTGTGCCTTTGTAGTTCACACATCCCCAAAACATCAGCGATCCACCTCCGTGTTTCACAGTAGGAATGGTATACTTTTCATCATAGGCCTTGTTGACTCCTCTCCAAATGTAGCGTTTATGGTTGTGGCCGAAAAGCTCAATTTTGGTCTCATCACTCCAAATGACTGTGCCAGAAGGTTTGAGGCTTGTCTAAGTGCTGTTTGGCGTATTGTAAGGGGGATACTTTGTGGCATTTGCGTAGTAACGCCTTTCTTCTGGCGACTCGACCATGCAGCCCATCTTTCTTCAAGTGCCTCTTGCAACAGCCACACCACATGTTTTCAGAGTGTCCTGTATTTCACCTGAAGTTATTTGTGGGCTTTTCTGTGCATCCCGAACAATTTTCCTGGTAGTTGTGGCTGACAGTTTAGTTGGTCTACCTGACCGTGGTTTGGTTTCAACAGAACCCCTCATGTTCCACTTCTTGATTAGAGTTTGAACACTGCTGATTGGCATTCTCAATTCCTTGGATATCTTTTTATATCCCTTTCCTGTTCTAAACAGTTCAACTACCTTTTCCCGCAGGTCCTTTGACAATTCTTTTGCTTTCCCCATGACTCAGAATCCAGACACGTCAGTGCAGCACTGGATGAAGGATGCAAGAGTCTGTCAGCAGGCCAGAAACTCATTGGCCATCAAACAAAAGAGAAATGCGGGCCACCTACTAGGTGTAGGCGGTCCAAGGGTTAATTTAAGGATCGGTACAGACCATTAGTATTGTAGTTGAATAAAAAAAGTATTTATTTATTACAGATAACAAACATGGCCAATCTCTGTTTTCCGATTAATTAAAAACAAAACAGAAAAAAAAAATTCAGAACTGACTGTTGCTTGCGTGGCCTTTGTTGGGACTATTTATACCCTTATATATTGTGTCACCTCCGTCGGGGCTTACGGCAATCTTTCCGTTGGATTTCGACCTGTGTTTAACTCCTTGGGTTCCCTTTCCATGTATAGTAGATTTGACCCGTAAATTGCATGTGGGATCTCTCTACACGTGATGCTTTGTCAAACTTGTGTTGCATCAATATATCAAACTCAATGGTTCTGTTACACTCGTGAGTGATCTTGAGCTGTGATAATTGGTTGCGGCATAGATTAACATGCGAGTCTTCCCTTGCTTTTGCCCGGGGTATCTTATTGTATTTGGTTTATCCGTTATTGGTATAGATCTCAATTGAGAAAGATTTTTTTCAAGTATATATAATAGTCTTACTCACATATCGAAGTTGCCGTCGTTTTTTGTGTATAGCTCACCTCTCCACTTGAGGGAAATGGTTTTGTTTGTTTGGCGGCAGAGACGATCCAGCAATTTTATCCTTGATACGGGTGTTTCGGATTCTTGGAGGTTCACAGGTATCCATGTAGTATCAATCCCATATATAAAGGATATCATAAGCCATAAGTCCAGGTCTTTGGTAAGGTATATTTTTCTCCGTTAGGGGTTTAGTCCAGGCATCTGCATGTGTGGCGTCTACGCGTTTCACCTCTCCCCCAAGGCTTCGTCAGGACGTATTATTACCTAGTGCGGTGAGGTATATACGTTGTGTCCTCACCTATATGTTATCTTCTAATTTAGCCCTTGAATGGTTTCTCGGCTGTGCGATAATTAATTAGCTGTCAGTTCCTTTACTTAATATAGAAACATATATAAAACTTGAGACGAATAGTTAATGGAAATAGACCATAGTCGCTTCTTTTCCATTAAAATTCTTTTTGATCTAATCAAGGTGGTCATTTGTTAGTAATCTTTTTTAATAAAAATTATTATTGTTGTTTTATAGTCGAGGCAGGGTCTTTTTACGAGGGGTTGGTTCTTTCGGACTTCTCACAGGAAAACATTTAGATTAAATTCATTGTTTAATCCATTGGGTATTAGAGTATTTAGTCTGTATGTCCACATCTTTTCCTTTTGGAGGAGGATGATGTCAAAGTCTCCTCTTCGTGGGGACAAGTTCAGCGCATAAATCGCCTTTACTTTCAGTCCCTCTGGTGACCCTCCGTGTAGATCCGAAAAATGGGCTGCTATCGGGCTATCCTTGTCTCTTTTTCTTATATCATTAAGATGTTCCCTGATTCTAATTCGAAGTTGCCTTTTAGTTTTTCCGATATAGTATTTACCGCAGGGGCATTCAAGTTGATATATAACCTTGCTTGTATCACAGTTCATAAAAGAGGTAATATTGTAGGTTTTTGTGCCCTCTGTATTCGAGAAGGTATTTGTTTTGTCCACTAGGTGGCATATTCTACACTTCCCACAGGGAAACATTCCTTTTGGTTTTGTTGATTCCCAGCTAGATTGTTTTGACCTAAATTCTGAACTTACTAGTGTGTCCTTCAGATTTGAAGCTCTTCTTGCTGTGAGTAGGGGTCTTGGACCTACTATTTCCGATAACGTTGGGCATAGTTTAAAAATATGCCAATGTTTATTCATGATCTCCCTTAGTTTCTCCCATCTCGCACCATATTTAGTGATCATTCTTGTGTAGTTCTTTTTTGTCGGTTGGACATTGGTTTCTTTGTCTTTTAGCAGATCCGTTCTTGTTTTGTAATTCACTTTACGTCTACTTCTTCTGAGTATTCTGTGGGGATAGCCCCTTTCTCTAAATCTTTCACATAGCTCTTGGGATTCCTTTTTGTAGTCTTCCTGTTTACTACAATTCCTTTTGATGCGCGTGAACTGGCCAGTCGGGATGCCTCGTTTTTTAGTCCAGGCATCTGCATGTGTGGACGCCACACATGCAGATGCCTGGACTAAACCCCTAACGGAGAAAAATATACCTTACCAAAGACCTGGACTTATGGCTTATGGCATCCACACAGCTGCATGTGTGAAATTGTGATACTACATGTCCAAAGGCAAAACTTAACAGGAAGAGCACGTACATAGCACTAGATGGGTCATAAGGTAGGAATCGTTAAACCTACAATAATTTAAAAGGGGCAACTATAGCTGCACAATGAAATGTGTTCAAGAAATCATGACAATTAAGATTTTAAATCATTTTCCAGCATTTGTATGGCTATATAACTGCATTAAAGGATTTGCGTGGGTCCACTGTCAAATTACAGTGCCAACGCATAAAAAGTGAAGCAAGACAATAAAAAGAGAAGTGGGACAATTTCCTTTAGTCCCCAATGCGGTTTCATATTTTGTACACAGGAACGATAAAACAAGCAATTAGACTGGTTGCTCTACTTTTCCAATAAATTTTCTTGGTTCAGTTTTTTCAATATTAGCCCCTTTGAGGGCACAGGCTACTTTTCACAACAGAAAGAAGCAAAACTGCAGAGCAGAGGTTTTTATTCAAACCAAGCGTCAAAGGCACAGCTGTATAGCATTTCATAGTCAAACACCAACAAGGGTATTTAAAGCTGAAATCCAGGTAGATATAAAAGACACAAATGACTGCAGCTCTGTAATTGTTAATACATCAATAAAATAAGGATAGTGATGTCATGCCCAGTGATGTGAAAGATGGGGTAAGTATAAAATCCATTTGTAATCCAGTCTAACTTTTCCCCCAATTTTTTATTTATTTAACTTTTTACATTTCATTTATTAACTTCTTTTTTTTTTACTAACTGTAATCTAATCTAACTTTACAGGCTAGTTTATACCTACTATTAGCAGGCAATTTATGCAGAGGTCCTGGACAGCTGCTGTGGACCTTACACTGCAACGTCTGCTGTAAAAAAAAACTATTTTTAAATACGAGCATGGGCAACAGCCAGAATTTGACTGGATATCATGCTGTTGCAATTCCTGTACAGGAGTTCTCAGACTGGTATAGAGAAAAGCCGCTCAAGGAACAAATCAGTAGTGTTGCAGAGTCCAAGTGGTAACAAGGAACATTCTAACAGGAAGAGAGAGATGAGATCATCAGCTTGTTGCTTCTCCTTTGCTGTTAAGTCACAGGCAAAGCAGTCCACCAGTACGGGTGTACTATCTGTACCTGTTCCATGTATTCTGAATTTCGCTCGCAAATTGCAAGCACTCGTTGGTCAACGTGGTCACCTGACGGCACTGACCAATGAGAAGCGCTTCTTAGCACTGCTAAATACGGTTTTGGTTAAAAAAAAAACTACTTGTCCTTAGACAAGTAGTTTTTTCAAAAATTTCCACACCCCTGAATAAGGTGCATTACTTTATGTTTTGCCTGAAGTAAGGATTGATCAAGGTACAATTTTAGGTCATTTTTCCTTTGCAAAGAATCACGAGTAGCCACCATACATGTGGCACACATTAGACCTCTACATCACATCAGAGGAGAAAGGTCTATCTAGACAAAAGACTTCTTTCATTTTCAGCAGGAGATTTCAATTAGGCCATGCCCTTTGCACTATGAAGAGACGTAACAATTCTTGAACTATTCTGTTAAGTCAGGAGTGAAAGTGAATGAACTGTGTGTGCGTTGTTTCTGTGGATTCCTGTCTTTTTCAATTATATGAAATTATTGGACATGCACAGTGGCAAAGCAATCCATAACACAGTGTGCAGACTCTGCAGGTACCTGGAATCACTTACTGCCAGAACACAAGGCCTGTTAATTATTTATCCCTGCTATTTGATTACAGTCTTCTCAGAAATCGTTTTAACTGCCTTGCTTTTCCTCAAATACAGTAAAGCACAACATGAATTATATAGTAATGCATTTATCCGAGTAATAAATCATATACATTCTACACTGCTTATTCCTCGATCACTAGCTGTATGTCCAAATAATCACCTAGTTCCATACCCATAATGTAAAACCAAAACTTTTAAGGAAATTTCTATAAATGAAGGAAATCCTCTTCTAGACAGCTGTTCCTGGAATAAGTGCCCTCATTTAAAGACTTCCTCTCCATTCCTTTTTCGGTGACAACTTTCAGGGATTTCCCCTCACGTTTAATCTCAGTGGCAATGGTAACCAGGAGGAATAGAGAGGGCAGACCTTCCCAGTAGGGACAAAGAAACCAATAATTATATGCAAAGCAACAAACCACCCCACATTGCACAAACCTTTATAACCCTTTATACAAACCTATACAAACCTTTATAATATTTTAGGGGTGGGTGCTTGGCTAAATGGTGACACAATGCAAATCCAAATATAGAAAAAAAGCCAGGGACTCCACCTAACCTTTCAATGGTATACAGACCCGCTTTTCAGGACGACAATCACAGCCTCTGAAAAAGAGGGTTCGCAAAACATTGGTGCTTTTTCCTCATATGGTATCTCAGTCATCTTGGACGGTCAGATGGAGTCCCTTGCTTTTTTCTATGTTTAACAATAAAAAAAACTGACAGGAGGTTATAACCCCATTCCTACTCATTCTTAAATGGAGACAAAGTGTGTTTATATACAATTTAAGGCCTGAAAACTCCCCTCTTCAGGGAAGCCTATTCTACCTCTCTTTAAAAACTGTACATCTACTCCCTCAATCAGCTCATCCCTCAAAGTTATTACCTTTTGTATCACTTGCCCCTCCTTGGAGATCAGGGACTTTTGTATAATATTGTATTGTGATTGTGCTGTCTCCTCGACCGTACAAAAGTGCTGTGCAAACGGTTGGCGATATATAAATCCTGTATATAAGTAATAATAAGGCAGGGGCTCTAGCTGTTGTGGAACTAAAGGTCCTATAAAGCATTACAAAACAACCACAGGCATGACTTCTGGTGGCTCAAATTTGACCAATTCTGTAGGAATCAGATGTAATTTGAGCTATCTGTGGCTAGCTTCAAAGAGAAAGAAAAAAAAAATGATATACACAGCACTGAAAATGTAATCTGCACAATGATTTACATAAACACGTTTTGTCTATTTCAATTTACTTTTACCTGAGGACTACATCACAACTTTGCTGGAATAAGTAAGGTTACTCACTGCCTGGTCTGGACCATCTCCCCCGAGAACCCGAAATCCAAAGCCAGTTTCTTGTTTTCGTAGGAAAACGTCCAAGTCCTTTGTATTGGGAGCTAGATATAGAAAACAAGAAACATACTGATTACAAAAAATGTGAATTCAACAATGCTCTCACTGCAAACGGTTAGCAATCGACTGAATCCTTCACTAAGTTTAGTCAATTAACACTGTCACAACTGCTAGACAGCAGGCATCACCTACAAATACTTATAAAAATTATATACTGGATATTGGAGAGGGCAAAGTCAATGCAAAGATTTGCAGTCCAAGTCACCATTTACATATGGCATGTAACTTTTCTTATTGGGTCCTGGGTGTAAAGGATCACATTTCTCAGGGGAAAAAAGGAGATATGTAAAAGCACCTTATGGTTCCTGCTAATTGCCAGTTTTCTCCAAAAAACAATCTCTGAATAAATAAACGAATAAAAAAAAACAAAACCAAAAAAACAACAACCTCCCCTTGCAGTGGGGCTACCCCCTTAATGCAAGGGTTAATTGGTTGTTTTTGTTTAGGAGGATTCTTTAAAGTGGTTTTATTCACCTGATTACCGCTCCCATTGGTTCAAAACTGGCACCCACAGCCCCTTTCCCGTACCAGTGGTTGGAGGCCCATTATGTAATCTCTTGGCTAATAGCCCCACATTGGATGTGAGGATGCTGAGGGACTGTCCACAGCCGGAGTGAAGGAGAAGGGACTCGCCCTAGACACAAGCAGTTAACCCATGCAGTAAGGGGATTTAATTTGTATCTGGAGATAGACTTTAATACTGTGGAAATAAACTAAAAGTTGATATGCACTGTAAAATAGACTGCAATATTAGACAGTTTCACAGTATTACAACTTGTACAGCACAAATATGGTAAACTGTAGCGAAATTCTGTTCCTCAGTGTTCTATACATTTTAAATCCAAAATGAGAACCAATCAGCATGGTTCCCATCATGAGGTCACCTGACTGGATGCAAATTGAGCAGATTGGGTAGGAACTTATATTACATAGTTTAGGCAAATCTAAAGTTGGACAAAGAGTATGGTGACCCTTAAACATAATGATCACATACATTTTTTTCATCAAAATAATTTGGGAAGGTGCACAGACCCAAATGCAATAAATCACAGATGTAATAGATGGGAGTAAAACTCACAATTGCATCTAGCAAGTCCTGGGTTTCAACAGCATGGGCAGGAGGCCTAGTCCAATAGGTTCCTGTGGGCTGGTGGAGGAGCTGCATAACCTTTGCAATCGATCCTGGAACCTGGTAGAAGTGTGGACACAAGCCACTATCTGTCCTGTGCTAGGCTGCAGTGCCTGAGCTCCACAGCTGAAAAACTATTCGGGGGTAAAGCATGTTTGCTGGGCAACACATTTCGGCGGAAACTCTTCCTTTGTTAAACCTCAAGAGGCTTTTTTTATTGAAATTGGGTCTGTGCGCCTTTCTTCCCAAATTAATTTGCTTCATATACACTAAGGATCTTCCCTATGTTGCAGGAAAAGCAAGCAAGCCCATCACACTACTTCAGCCTTCAGCCCTATCAGTTTACCTAGTAGTACCAGTGTGTTTGTTTTACACGTGTGCATCTAGAAATAAGTACTTTTCTTACAGAAGACATATTAAAACTAAAAGGAAGCAACATTTGGGCACATCACTACATACTGTAAAAAACAAAAGCCTTATATGCCCTTATATATAATGTAAAAATATTTAGGTAGGCAAGTTAGTAATGGATTTATTGATAAGTAAACCCACGCATACTGACTGCTACATTTATTCTAGAGATCTAGGCATGATGTCCTCTGGTCACTGAAGAGGTTAAACAATTACATTAGAATTGTGAGATTAAAGTGAACAGTGAAGGCAGTGAAAGGTGCCTAATTCACATGACTGTCTTACAGTTAAAATAATGCAAGTCAGTAAGCAATTTGTTTTATATCAGCAAATTGCTGTACTAGCTGAATAGCTGGAATAAAGTAATATTCTGATGCATTTTCCTCCCCATCTTAAGTTATTTATATAATTATAGTGCAAGTCTTCAGAACAGACCCATCTGAAGACACTTTTTATCATTTTCATGGTGCAGTACTTTATAATCAGAAGCAAGGACAAAGTTTTGTTGCGTGGAGGTCTTGTATAATATTCTTTCACTGAAAGGTAAACTATAAAGATAGAGTCATGCATTGTTTTGTATGTTAGGGCTCATGCACATAAAATGCTGCCTTTTTTTTTTGGCTGGATCTTAATGCAGGTATATTGTTTTCTATTGGGCTCATGTACACACTGCATAAGGATCAGTCAGCTTGTACTGCATTCAAAACTATAAAATCAAAATAGAAAAATCTGCATCTTAATTCCTGCATATGGAGTATATTTTATGTTGTACGCATGTAAAAGTTTGTGCCTATCTTTACACATGTACTCTATTGGAGCCGCCTGCATTCTAGCAATAAAGGACGCTAAGTGAAGGTAAATGTCTAATGTCCTTTGTTGATAAGACGCAGGTGGCTCCTTGCTGCTTAGCATACTTTATTGCTAGGATGCAGGCTCCTCCTTGCTGCTTAGTGTCTTCTGTCACTAGGATGCAAGCGGCTCCCTGCTGGCTGATTAGCATCTTTTGTCACTAGGATGCAGGTGAATCCCTACTGCTTAGCGTCTTTTGTCACTAGGATGCAGACGGCTTGGCATCCTTTGTTGCTAGAATGTAGGCGGCTCTTTGCTGCTTAGCGTCCTTTATTGCTAGAATGCAGGTGTCTGCATGCTGCTTATCATACCTCGCGGCTAGAATGCAAGAGGCAGGAGCTGCCTAGCTTTAAGCATTACATAGGGCACACATAAATGATGCACAAACTTTACATGCGTTTAGCTCACAGAGCACTTTTTAAGCAGAATATTGCTACCAGCAAGATCCTGCATTCTAGCTGCTCTATTGTCATACGGCCATGTGCACGAGCCCTTTAATGACTACCATAATAATACTTGGGAAGTACGGCAGTAGGGACCTGCTGTAAAGCAGTTTTGTAGCTGGAATAGAAAAGCTATTGAGCCATAACTCGAGAGAAATGTTGTGTTACCAAGATGTTCTGAAGAACATAAAATGTAAAGCCAACATTTTTTCCCCAATTTTTGATAGATGTAGGAAAAAATTTAAATGCCTGTTAGTTTTTTTATGGCTGTAGGCGTCTCCAACAGGTTGATCCACATTCCCTATTTGTCCTGGATATGCGTATCTGGCCCTAGCTGCATTTAACTGCCCGGCATACAGTTACATGCAAATACCTGCAGACAGCCACAATTTATGTCAGCCTGTCATTGATTTGTACAGGCTTCTTGGCCAAGGCTGATCACAGACACCTGTAATCCCTGCCGCAGCTTTACGCTGATTTTTTGCGGTGTCTGGCCCTAATCAAATGTGTGAATGAGACCTAAAAGTAGAAGCTTCCAATTGGGACATATGCTCTAGTGAAAGGTATCTGAGAGGAGATGGCCCCTAAAAAAAAAAAAAAAACAATTACATATTCTATCCATAAAGTGTCTTGCTGGCAATAGTCACCAGGCCAAATCGTGAGGATGACGCTCCCCAGAAGGGACACAGACAGTAATTAATAACCTTCTCTACTCTATGCAAAAACATTACGGCTTTGAATATACAGTACTTCTTTATACTGCAAGCGCTGAATGCCTGTATTTACAGTAAAAGGGAAATGATCTGCCAAGACAACTTCGCCATCATGTTCAGCTTATAGTATTTTTTCTTGATATTTATTTACTTCTATGAAACTAAAGCCAGACATCTGCAGAGAAGTTTAATATGTGCAGAGGAAGACTGTGTGAGGACAGGCAGCCACAATGTCACAACAGCAAGTTTACCAAGTGAGTATGTCCCCACATAGGTTTTCCACTCAGGCTGATGTATCAAAGGACTGCACATCTGACTCTTTTTAGGAGACACACCTAACCAAGTGCAACTGAATAAACACTTTCACAGTAATGCTTTAGATAATTTATCATGTGTTTAGGCAGTAAATAAGGAGCATTGCCTACTTTTAGAGCTCTGCACTGGACATTCACGTTTCTTGACAGCTTGCCTCAAGAATGAGCAAATCGCATGAGAAAGAAAATCAACAAGCGTTCTCAACAGCCGTCAGAAAAGAGCATCTGGGAATCACAATTATTTGCACTGCTGTGCCAACAACCACAGTGAAAAGTACAGTAAACCTTTTACTAAGACTGTTGCGCAAATTTTAGATACGACTGTGGTAACCAAAGGTACCAGACATTTCTTGCTTTTTCTAAATCGCACTTGAAAAATGGTGTGTGAAGCACCCTAAATTTCTCAGTGTCTGGGAACCCTGGCTAAGATGCCAGCATCCTGATATGAACTTGTCTAGCTTCCGTGGCATTTGAGGACGTTGGGAGGGAACTATGCAACTGGCTATATCATAAATGATTTGCAAGTAAGGGGGGGTTACAGTGAGGCTGTGAGGTTCATCTCTTCCATTTTTTTTCTGTCTTACTATTTTTCCGGGCTTTGCCCCTTCTTTCTCTTTCTTAGAAGTTTACATTTTTATTTGATCTTACAACATGCTGACACAAATACTGTAAAGGTTGTCTACACTTTACACACCTGTATTACTTACCTACAGTAATCTTGTACCCTTCCTTTTGCTATTATTATAATTACTGGGTACTTATGTTTGTTATGTAGTTCTGTACGATACATGGACTATGTTTTCTATTATGTCGTGTCTCTCCTCAATACTTTGTATACGGATTGTTGTATGTAATCCTCTCCAAGACTATTTTTGTTTGAAAACTTAATAAAAACGTTGAAATTGAAAAATGCTGGCCAAACCTTGTTATTAGTTTGAAATCGCTGGTCAGAACATATGCTCTTGCCATCATTGAGTCAACTCATTTAGCTTGAAGGTTCTTGAAAATTCCATCCAGATTTGCTACTTGAATGGAATCACAGATGTATTAAACAGGTTTGTTGTTTTTTTTGTGCCTAGCACATATCCTTTACAATATGTATGATTTTTCCCAGAACAAAAAATCATATTCTGGGCCACATTTACAGTTACAGGTTTGTTCGCTTATAAGAGAACCACTTTCCATTCTGCTCATTTGATCCTCCTACGAACATTGATTAGACCCCCTTGGAAAATCAAACAAATGCTCCAAAAACAAAGTTCTTGAACTAATTTCTGCTGGTTTATGGCCAGCTTAAAGTGGACCTCTACCTACTTTGACTAAAAATCACATCAGCATACAGCTCTGCATGCTATAATGAAATCATCTTACATTCATTCATTAGCTAAACAAATATACTTGTTTTCCCACTTCCTGGTCCACTTTAGCACAAACGATGTAATTGTGCACACGCATTGCATCTTGGGAAGGTTACATCAGCAGAGCATTAACGGGAAACCTTATCTGTAATCTCATGAGATTTCAGGGAAAGGCATTTTCTTCTCCTGAGATGATGTGCATGGTCACATGTGACAGAGTTCCAGGAAGTAAAAGGGAGATTAATTAATCTACCCTTAGTAAAAAATGGCCACTGTTGAGAAGAATGGGGAGGAAAAGAAAAATAAGGTATGCAAAAAATAAATAAATAAATCTGTTTGTAGATTGTCATTACTGAGCATTTCTAAAAGGTGCCTTTGTGCAAGTGGAAAAAAAAAATTGTAAGTAAAATAAAAATGTTTTTCTTTATTTAGCTAATGAATGTAAGATGATTTCATATCAGCATAGTGAATTTTCGTCAAAAGGGTTAAAGGTCCACTATAAGAAAACGTAAAAACCTTAGTCCATAGTCTGGGCACAGGCACACGTTTACATCAATACATAGTGGGAATAGTACAGTGATAATTCAAATGCATTTTTTCTACTGCCCTCTAATTTTTTATTTTATACCCAATTACTTTCCCAGAATTTTTTTAATGCAATTATACAGTTATTTTTTCTGCTACCTCCAACTCCCTCTATAACCTCCTTGGCATTTTCTTTTTTATTTGATGTTAATGTGAATTACAATGCATCAATTACTTTTGTTTACAAAAAAAAGCAATATCAATGCTGCAACTATACACAAATGTCCATTAAATTACAATGGTTTATTAACAAAGGAGTGGCATCTGCCATATTAAAGATATTACTTACGCTTATCGTCAAAGATGTTCTTTGATTTCTTGTACACCTCTGAAGGGTCAAGCTTTGGAGAATTAGATCGTGCAAGGTTTGGTGGGAAGGGTAAGGGCTGTGGTAAAGGTTCAGTTGTGCCAATTGCTTCAACACTACCAGTCAGCTCTGGTTTGTCAGTCTTCGGGGAAAAAAGGAGAGGCATGGCATTTAGAAATGTGTACCATATTAAGTATGAAACTAAGTAATGACATTTATGTCCGGATTTTTTTCTTTTTTTTTTACAGAAACCGGATAAATTACCATAATCCTTTGGATAGACACTCACCACTTTTGTTATTTTGGTTGGTGATGGAGGACCTGCAAGAAAAGAAAACAGTTACCATAGAGCAGAGAATAGAGTAAGACAGTGTATGATTAGAATAGCGTTCATTGCACTTGACTTTAACACTACCACACTGCAGTTGATCTTGTCACAGTCATTAAATTTGAACTAAGATGTTTCTTGAGACCAAAATGGTATGCTGAGACATAGATTCAGATGGGAGCCATAGGTTTATGTACATTAAACTATATGAATGTAGCAATAGCCCACCCCACTCAGTGCCAATATCAATCGAATGGGCGTGTGGCAACATAATCAATATGATCAATAAAACCAGCGCTCCATTATGCATTTATAAGCATGTTATGCTTAGAATAACCAACATCTCAAGGCCAAACAGGGCCCCATTCTTGTTCATGTTACCTTAAGAAAGAAGTCCTATGTGGCCCTGAAACATTGGTTGTATGTCCAACTAAGCACATAAAACGTTTTTAGGATCTAAAAAGAATACCTTCCCTTTTATTGGAGGGATAGAATGTTTAATCAAATTTAGAGGGTTACATTAATATTTACAAAAATGGAAAAAATATATATTTTAGAATTCAAATTAGCCCCTTGATATTATCTTAAAAGGTTACCAGATATGGTCATAAAGCATTACAGCCTTTGCAGCACCGTACAAATCTAGCAACACAGCACATTGAAGTAAAATGGCAATTGTCTGGTAACTTGGTGGCATGGCCCCGTTTAGCTGGCACGGCACCATCCTGTAACGTGGCATTAGGGAAAACATGGTAGTATGGCATCACTCTAGCAACAAGATTCCATCCTGGATTTAGTAATAACACCATTCTGCTCTGTTGAATTCCTGGTTTTAAATAGCTTCAACTCTTCTGGGAAGGCTGTCCACAGGGTTTAAGAATGTGAAAATGGGAATTTTTGACCATTCTTCCAGAAGCGCATTGCGAGGTCAGGTACTGATTTTGGACGGAAAGGCCTGGCTCGCAATCTCCGCTCTAATTTATCCCAAAGGTGTTCTATCAGGTTGAGGTCAGGACTGCAGGCAGTTCCTACACCCCAAACTTGCTCAGCCATGTCTTTATGGACCTTGCTTTGTGCCCTGGTGCAAAGTCATGTTGGAACAGGAAGGGGCCATCCCCAAATTGTGCCCACAAAGTTGGGAGCATGAAATTGTCCAAAATGCCTTGGTATGCTGATACCTCTTCACGAAGGGGCCAACCGCTGAAAAACAACCCCACATCATAATCCCTCCTCCACCAAACTTTACACTTGGCACAATGCAGTCAGGCAAGTACCATTCTCCTGGCAACGGCCAAACCCAGACACGTCTATCGGATTGCCAGGCAGAGCAGCGTGATTTGTCACTCCAGAGAACACGTCTCCACTTCTATAGAGTGCAGTGGCGGCTTGCTTTACTCGATGCTTTGCATTGCACTTGGTGAAGTAAGGCTTGGATGCAGCTGCTCGGCCATGGAAACCCATTTCATGAAGCTCTCTATGCACTTTTGTTGTGCAAATCTGAAGGCCACACAAAGTTTGGAAGTCTGTAGCTATCGACTGTGCAGACAGTTTGCAACTTCTGAGCACTTCAGCATATGCTGACCCAGCTCTGTCATTTTATGTGGCCTACCACTTCGTGGCTGAGTTGCTGTTGTTCCCAGCTGCTTCCACTTTGTTATAATACCACTAACAGTTGACCGTGGAATATTTAGTAGCAAGGAATTTAATGGAACACCTGAAGCCAATGATTTGGAGGGGTGTCCCAATACTTTTAGTAATATAGTCTATCTATCTATAGATATATATCGATATACCGATATACATCTATATATAGGTAGGCAAATTAGCTATAATTTTTGTAGGCAAATTAGCTATAATTTTGCGCTGAAGTTGCTAGAGGGCCAGACCATTATAAATAGGGAAGCAGGTTGTTTACCACGAAAGTAGAAGTGATTTTTTCTTTTTCTGAAGATATGGGTAAACAACGCGATTTAACAGCCTTTGAACGTGGGATGATTGTTGGCGCTCGGAGCCATGGAGCGAGTATCAGCAAAACAGCAGAATTCGTTAAATGTTTAAGAGCAGCGGGTGTTAAAATGTTTAAAGACTGGACTGTCAGCCGAAAATCTGGGTCTGAACATGCGAATTGTGGCCGTCAGAGACTAGTCAATGTTAGGGCAGAACGGAGAGTGGCAAGACTGGTACAAGACAACAGAAGGGCAACAGTGCATCAAATTACTGCAGATTTTAATCAGGGATCCTCTCAAATGATCTGTTCGCCGTACACTGCATCGTATGTGATATGAAAGCCGAAGGCCTGTTCGAACACCTTTGCTGTCTGCAGTTAACAAGATAAAACATCTCCAATTCGCACAGAAACACAAGGATTGGACAGTCGAGCATTGGAAAAAAAAGTAATGTGGTCCGATGATTCACGTTTCCAGTTGGAACATGCAGATGGCAGAGTGAGAATTTGGCGGAAACAGCATGAGAGCATGCACCCCACATGCATGAGTACAACCCTTCAAGCTGGTGGGGGCAGTGTTATGGTTTGGGGTAGGGATGTCCCGATACTGATGCTAGTACCGGTATCGCGGCCGATACAGGGCATTTTCAGGAGTACTTGTACTCCTGAAAATGCCCCGATGTATAGATCAGATACCGGCCCTTTAATTTTTTTTAACTAGCTTCGGCCATTGACCCCCATAGCCCCTCCCCCAGAATACCTCTCCACCAAACGCAGGCTCCCTCTCGGCTCTGACCTCTCCGGACGGAAGTGTGACAGCATGGCGGGTGGTAAGTGTTCTGTATGGACAGTCTCTTCTCCCTGCTGGTGATGGCTGCAGCAGTCTGTGTTCCAGTGGTTTCAGTGGCTGTAGCTAGCAGGAGAGAGGAGAAGAGACTCTGGCTTTAAAATCCCCCGCTGCCCCCCTCCCCCCTGTACCTTAGCTGCTACTGCTCCGTGTCCCCTCTTTTTCAACTTGATGAAGCTGTTTGCTTTTGTTGATATATCACAAAGTGTCAGATGTCTGTGCCCGTTATGTGTAATGCATTCACCTGACGTACATTGCAGTTTTCACTCTCAATGAAAGAAGAGAATGTCCGTTCAGTGTGCTCACAGGGGAGGAGAGGAGAGAAGCTGTAAATCTTGCCTTCACACAGAACGGACCTTCTCTTCTTTCATTGAGAGGAAAAAACTTCTGTATAGTGAATCCAGTGAAGTAGAAAGGTGACACTAGAGGTCTAAAAGACCCCTAATGTCACCTTAACCTGTCACGTTCCAGCACTGGTGAGAAACTGCCCTAAAATCATTAGTCTGCATTGTTTTAGAAAAAGTATCGGTAATTGGTATCGGCAAGTACATGAGGGACAGTACTTGTACTTGAAAAAGTGGTATCGGGACATCCCTAGTTTGGGGCATGTTTTCCTGGCATGATTTGGGCCCTTTAATTCGTGTGGAACAACGTCTGAATAGCACAACATACCAAAGTATCATTGCTGATCAAGTTCATCCTATCATGTTGATGGCGTATCCCAATGGAGATGGCTTCTTCCAACAAGACAATGCGCCATGCCACGGTGCTCGTATTGTGCAGGAGTGGTTTCAAGGGAAGCCAATTTACATGACAGGTCCTCTTTATGGAGACATCAGGGTTCTCCAAGACCCGTAATGTCACCTAAGGTACCCTCAGAGAAGCTGATGAGGCAGAGATCTGCTTCACCAGCTTCTGAAGCTGGAGAGTGACAACAGAATGCGTCACTTCCTGCATTCGGGGACTGGAGGTAGTTTGTGTACCGATTTCCCTTTTGATCTCCAGTCACAGAGCAGCCACACCGGTCCTGGCCGCACCGGGCACAGCGCATCTCGGGACTGGCAACGGCAGTGACAGCAGCTGCCAATACAAGTGATCAGGCGTCTCTAGATGCCCGATTGCTTTAATGTAAGGCTCCTGGACGTTTAATTGCAACGGACGGACGGGTAGCTACTCGTTCGGCTCTGCTGTCCTCTCGTCACAGAAGAGAGGACGAGCAGATTTTTCAAGCCCTATATATATATATATAGATCTATATTGATATATCTATATTGATATATCTATATTGATATATCTATTTTCTTCTAAGAAGGAGTGATTCCAGAAATTTCCGTACCGCACATCTGTTGCAGCCAGAACTTAACTGGCTTAATGCAAAGCAACAGGGCCACACTACTCTTGCTAGATACACTTTAAAGGTGCCCTACTTTCGTTGTGCGATGGTTGTAAGGTAATTCAAATCTTGTACGATCTGCCCATCTTGGACAGGCAGATTGTAATTGCGATCATCGCAAGCCCTCCCCGCTGAGGGGAGGGCTTCCGATGATTCCAATGCTGAGTGGGCAGTGTGCACTTGCGCACACCGACCCGTTCAGCATTTGTCTTCCGAACACACCACTAACCCACCGAAAATCGTACGATTTGCGGCAGGTTTTCCAGCGTGTTCAGAAGACAAAAGATGTGCGACCGTACAGTAGAAACAGTCACACGCCTTCCATACACCTGCCGATTAGCGTACGATCGCAGGATCAACCGCAATTATCGTACAATAATCGGCAGGTGTATGGGCACCTTAAGAATGATTTGAGGATCCAGCAACAAAGCCTGACATAACTCCAAACAAGCTAGGTTATGGCTATGCTGGAGCCAGGATCTCTATGGTAAGATCTTCCTACTGAGGCTCAAGCCAGCAGGGGCTCATTTCTGTCAGGATCCCCTCAAAACAAAATAGGAACTGTTGTTATTCCTCAAAAACAGTCCATATATATTTCCAAAACATTACAGTGGCTGCCCCTTTTATTATTGCTAATTAAGCTCTATACCAGATTAAAATTAATTACCATTAATGATCTTACTCCATACTCTGAGTATGTGACGGCAACAAAGGATTAAAAAAAAAAGCAAAACTGTAGTTGGAAGCGGTACATAACAGACTCTCCTAATCCTGGCTTCCAGTTCTATAACATTTTATTTTTTCGTTTTACAGACGCAAAGTCAATTAAGTCAATGAATGTAACACATGAATGAGCCTTGATAAGGCCACTCGGATTCAATCACTGGGAATAAAACAGCTCTTAAAAGGGCAGCGCCTGAGCCATTACAGTAGACATAGAGACGCATCTTTAACTGGCAGCTATCAGGAACAGTATTATGTGCTAATATAAGCTAATTAGTATGGAATGGAAATGGAGTCCGTGTAATTGCTATTAACCATATCCATACTGCAGCAGGAGTTTATCTGCATATCTCATCTAATGTACATCTATACAGATCCCTGCAGCTTATGAATAGTAACTTGCAAAGCTGCTCATTTGGATTCTGAATACCACAATTTGTTGTTTGTTAATAGCAGTCTTTTTTTGCTTTTTTGGTTACTTAATCATCATGAATCATGAAATTAAAGCCACTGGTCATTTAGTAAATGATTGAACCATTGCTTTAATGACTAGGTCCAATCAGCCAGGTGAAATTCACTGCAGTGATATAGGCTGGAATAAAGTAAGCACTTTAATCAGCACATTATGTCCTCGAAATCAACTGCGTGTATACTTTTTAACATTACTTTAAAACAAATGCACAATCTTATAATGTTAAAGGAGTGAAAAATCAGCAAGTATACAACTGCAAAAAGAAGAAAAAAAATCTGATAGTGTATGTAAAGCCTAAAAATGTATTTCTCTTACATGCTACACTTTGTTCTGTTGAATATACCATTGCCAAGTGCAAATAATATTGTGCTGTCATGTGTCTTGCACACTCTGCAATGTTATCTTCCTGCTGAGGTTATCGCTGGACTAAAAAACAAAAACTCCCTATTTGTTATGGGGATAAGGATAGGGGGATAAGTGCTCACATTGTTTCTGTATACATTACGAGCATTGTTATCCTAGGACAGGAGGTGTGCTACGATCAGTATAACTAGGTGAAAATAAAGGGGAGAAAGCCTTAATTGATTCATTTTTTTTCTTGGGTTTAGATACACTTTAAATTAAACATGAAATGTTACTTAGTTAATCCCATTGTATCAGTACATTGCAGGTTCTGTGTCTGGAAATATGGTCCTTTATAAGAATATACAGTATGCACCTTAGATGCATAGACTCCCAGAGCACTCAGATATAAACTTTTCTTCCAGGACGATGGTTCAGGAGCCTGACCCCACACCCCTTCCCATCTCCTGAGCCTTACCATCGGGCAGTATTGCTGGCTGCCACAATAAAGGCTGGAAGGCTTGGAGACTTCCAACTAATTGATTAAGTGTACATCAACATGCCTGGCATTCTGGCCGAATTGGGTGCTTACATTCAGGAAGGACTTGTTGGGTAAGCATCCACTGGTCACTGTTATAAGCAGAGGGTCCTGGATTAGGAAAGTATAAAACACTTCAGGTTTGATAATGTCTGGATGCATGTTCTTGGCACTTCATTTGTATTTATAAAAGGTACAGATAGCTACACTTAAGGTCAGTTCTCAGCAGATTTGTGCATGTCTACAATGACATCATTGAGCAAATGGGTCAAGACCACTGCTGCTTTGTGTGCAATAATTAGATTGTGTCAAAACAGTTTCTATTGAGATTCACTTTGACTCAAAGAAAAGGGAGATCTGAACGAATTTATGAATAGGAAACACCATGCTATTAGTTGATCACTTCCATTTATGGTTATAGAGGAGCAATATGGTCCTTAGCGGTTTAAAAAGAATCTGTGAACAGCTATATGGGAGTTGCCATGGTTGACTAGGTTTTAGAAGTGCAGATTTCAGGATGCTTGAGCTGCTGGATTTACTGCCTAGTGAGTTTCTGACTTGGAAAAGGCATGCAGCTATTGAAGTCAATAAAGATCTGTTCCCCTATCCTGCTTAATTTTTCAAGGTCAGTGACTAGGCAGTAAAGGATAAGCACGACAGCCCAGGAGTTTGCAGATTTAAAACAAGTCAAAGCCCATAAATGTATTATCACAGGTCTTCAATTTACAGGAAACTCATCAGGTAGCTATACTGTATTGGTGCTGCCACTGCTGACTTATTTTTGAAGATGCAAGTTCTGATGTGATCATACTTATCCCTAAGGCTGCCCATACACCTTGTGATCATCGGACAACACTTTTCGTCCGATGATCGAAACGTGGTACAATTTTCGTACGGAGGCCCCATCCTGCCCCAATTATCGCAAGGCTAGATCATCGGTAATTAGAAGAAAGCACCTGGACGAATTGCGGTAATCAACCACATGTATTTTCGTCTGTGCATGTGCAGTGTAAATCGTCCGAATTGTGACGCACGGAAATGCCACCAACCTTGTGAAAATCGTACGTTCGACCGAAGTTTTCTAACCTGCTGGTTAGTCAAAAGTCGATCGATTGTACAGTAATTGCGGTTGTACACTGCCCATCAACCTTACGAATATTGGACGATAACTCGATCGCATACAAAAATCGGCCGATATTCGTAAGGTGTATGGGCACCTTTATTCTTTTAAGTGGCTTGGAACAAGCAGGTGCATATTAGCTGCCCTGACACCTGATATCCAGGTTCTTGCCAATAGCTTACTAAATAGTAAAGGAAGCAATGATATTCCCTGAGTAAGCTTAAAAACAAGAAAGCAATGGCAGCTCCAGTATTTTTTGTCCTCACAGGCTCCCATTAAAAGATCATCATGGGCAACATTACAAGGTAACCACTGCCAGACAGCCTCCATTATTAACAAAGAGCAGAAATGTCCTGAATTAGTCAAAACAAGCAGCCTTTAAGGAATTATGTATGCAGTGAAAACCAGTGAAAACCACATAATTAGCTAGCTGAATAACACCAATTATCACCACAATTGCAGTCCACAAAGCCAAAATTAAGTAAAGCACTATTGCCAAGAATTATTCAAATGAACTGTGAAACTGTTAAAGCATGCAAAAGCATGCATGGATACAACAGTGTCTCTAAATGGCACACTTGTATAGTTGTATGCATACAAACTCAGGAAACCAAAACCATTAGAAAAGCATCTGTATCCAATGGAAAACATGTAAATGTTAGCTTTCAGTAAGGTGGTACCATATTGACACTGGATGGGTGCACTCTTCATGATATCAAACATGTTAAAAGCCCTAACATGGATTACCCACGCACTTCTGCAACTCAAAATTGTGCTAACTACTATCATATTACTGATGGACTAGGTCCCCATCAGGTCCTCTTCCCTTGTGACTGAGAGGATGCTGTGGATAGATTTTATAGCCAACAGACAGCCTGCTATTGGCTATGAAATCCGCCCAATGCCTGCTGTCAGTCACAAAGGAGGTGGACCTGATGAGGAACCTGGTAAGTACTTTGGAGGGGATCCCCACATTTATTTATTTTTTACCTTGATGGTTACGTTTAGCTGACAGCTGGGTAACCCTGGTTGACAGCTGAATGGGTTGGGCAGGAATGACTTGTTAGGACACCAGCTTGCTAGGACACCGGCGGCTGCTGACTTCTTAACAACCAGCCTGAAGAGAAACTGTCACATTTAGCAGCGGCAGTAATACTGCTGCTGAATGTTTCCCTGCAGGAGCTCGGGTTCACTTATGGGGCTGCCCGGACAAACTTGGCCATAAATTTGTAGTTTGGGTCAATGGCGAACATGCAAAGTTCGCCACACCCCTAACTTAGCAGCGAACCCAAACCTCATCCCTAATGCTTACTAAAAATTGCTGTAATATTACATAAGACAATGACTCTATAGCTGCTGTGTCATCTAAATTGATCTAAATAATGATTAAAAAATAAATCCTCTAAGATGAACATATTGTGTTAATTGAGAAGTCATTATGATACCATAAAAATTAACATGTGTTTACCAAAGCAGGACAAAGCAACAGGTCTACTCTAACTTAAAGGAGAACTATGGGGTTAAGGCTTTTCCCCATAGTTCTCCTTAGGGTAACGAGAGGACACAAACTAGCGTCCTCCCGTTACCATAAGCTCAGTATACCGCGAGCTACTGCTCGCGGTATACTGAGACGCCGCAGCTGAAGCAGATCCCGACAATTATGTCTGGATCCGCCCAGCTGCGTGAGTGACAGCTGGCTCTGCCTATCTAGAGGCAGAGCCAGCTGTACCCGCCCCCTCCCCTGTCACGGCAGAGAGCTGTGACAGGATCGAGAGGTGAGCGAACGCCGCTATGTGTTCGCTCACCTCCCGATCTACTGAGCCGACCTGTGACAGTCACATTGTCAGAGGTCGGCTAGAACTATGAGGTGAGTGAAAAGCACTCACCTCATAGTTCTCCTTTAACCATCCCAAGAAGTGAAGGAAAGTCCTGTGTAAGCTGCAATTTCCTATCTTGTTGTATCTTGTCCTAACATAAAATAGGGGAAAGATGCCCCTCAGGGACACAGACACCAGAAAAAACATGACAGGGGCTTTAACCCACCACAGCTCTACCCAAAATTGTTTTTGTTGAAGATGGACTGTTTAATGGATTGTCAAATTTTAGAGTGAAACATTGTTGGTGTTACTGACCTCCTCTTAAAACGAGTAATTGCACTTCAGCTCCCACTGGAAACTGCTTCAAGACTTCAACAACTTGTATGTGTGTCAGGCTCTGCACATTCTGATGACAGACTTCTTTTATTACATCCCCCTTCTGAAGTCCTGGACACCACTGACTATCCAAAATCATTTTCACTTTCTGCCCCATTGCACTATCAGCGATGGCAAAACCAAAACCTTTGGGGCCTTTTAATAAAGGAATGGTCACTAGCTCAGGCTGTGATGTCCCAGATGATGCCATAGATGTCCTTTGATCTTGTAAATCCTGTGTAGGTCCATTCAGTCGCCCATTGACCAACACATGGCCTGGTTTCCTATTGTGGTCCAAAACAACTACTCCAGACGTCAAGTCCTGGCTTCCCATGTTTTCTCCTTGTGTAGTCAACTGCCCATTTATTACTGGTGGAGTATTATTAACAATATCAGCTACAGGGTCATCACTATCTTCAGGAAGAGGATAGCCTCTGCATAGTGTCATATTCACATACTGGTTAATGGGAATAAGCTGGAACATTTGAACAACTTCTGCATGCGTGTGACCAAGAACACAGGTTCCATTCCACTCCTCCATGATGACATCACGGAGCTGGTGGATGTTAGAGACCTTGCGCTCCTCCACCTTCCGTTTGAGGATGCCCCACAGATTCTCAATAGGGTGTAGGTCTGGAGACATGCTTGGCCAGTCCATCACCTTTACCCTCGGCTACTTTAGCAAGGCAGTGGTCATCTTGGAGGTGTGTTTGGTGTCGTTATATTGGAACACTGCCCTGCGGCCCAGTCACCGAAGGGAGGGGATCTTGCTCTTTATATATATATTACACACACACATATATATATATATATACACATACATATATATATATATACACATATACACAGATAGATAGATAGATAGATAGATAGGAGTAAAAGAAGCTTACAGCAAAAAAAAACTTTTTATGCTACATCATTTGGTGGTTGTTTTTTTACCAATTTGTACATTTCTACACCGAATCCCATACCTGTGGTTAGTGCATATTCAGTCTGTTTATTCATTACTGTTAATAACAACAGAAAATGGTGTATTGGTGGACGTTATGCCTTTCTCCTGATGGATGAGCATATGGTTAACTGCAGAAATGGTTTATTTATGGGGTTGAAATCATTACTTTAAGCTTTTTACTCAAGGCAGTTAGAAGCTGGATGATAAAATTGATAATTTTTAACAAATGGGTTCATCCCAAAATGAAAATTTTAGCCAAATATTAAAGGAAACATTTCATTAGAGTAAGGTGTAGGCTGAAATTGCTGCCAGGCTGTATCTGACTTTAAGAGGTTCATTTATAAAAGTTCCATCATTTGCATGGCACTAGTGGCCCTAGATAACGCTGACAAGTATAGTAAATGTTGTTGAACATTTACAAATGAACCCCTATGTATGCTGCAAATGATAAAAGAACTCAATGGGTTAATTTTTTTTATTTTTTATCTCTTTATGGGTTTATTTTAAAGCCCAATTCCAACATTTAATTAAAGCACCAAATTAAGGCAACAAATACAATTGCCTTCGTGCACTTAGTGCTGTTTTTGTTTTTACAAATGTTCTTACTACTTAACCAAGCAGTGCTCACATGACCTCCAACCTCCTCCTGATTTTCCATGCAGTGGTGGCTGGTGGACAGAGCAGAGCGGCACACAATTGCCACACAAAAGTGACCCATGTACACTACCAGTGCTGGCAGACTGGCTGATACAAAGGGTGGGCCTTGCCTGCCTGCGTGTCAGCTTCACGGTTGAGCCAGGCTGGGCATCTTTACCATTGAAGTGGGGAGACAACTACTGGTCTAAACAGTTTCTGAGGGGGGCAGCACCATGGTGAAGGTAAGTATTGCAGCAAAACCAGATTTTTATTTTTACAGCTGTTGGGCCAACTAATTTTTTTTTTCTATTTTCAAAGCTGGAGTTAGGTTAAACAGAATCATATGAGATAGTGGAGCCTAAAACTAAGAACATTCCTGTTGGCTTAGTTTCAGCATGTTAAAATTTAGACTTGGATGAAGTTGCAAAAAATGTTTACTTTTTTTCCTGAATTTCTTAGACTGACTATAAAGCACAGAAACGGATACATAGGAATTTCTGTGCACTTCTGTCTCTTACAAGCAGGGGTGTGGAATTCCTATCGCCCGACGCCCGGGACAGGCAGGCAGGTTAAATACATTCAGTCCTGCTCCGGACAAGCAGAGCTAAATGTATATTGTGGAGCCGCAGCTAGTTTTCATACAAGTGATCTAATCACTTGTATGAAATCAGATCGCCGAGGTTTTCAGGGGTCCCCCGCTCCTCCGGTGGACCCGACACCACGGCACGGGAGCTCACCATAGAGCCCGCAGAGCAGACGAAGAACTTCCTTTCTCCGTCTGCTCTGTGCTATCACTGAGACCGTGGCGCTGTAATCACAGCGCCACCTGTGTCGGCTGCCAGGAACTACACAGAACATCAGTTCTGTGTTGGAGGGCAGGTTCCATAAAGAGAACCTGTCACCTCCAAACTATCACATATAGGATTCTAACATCATATGTGATAGGAATAAAATGAAAAAATTATAAAAAATGTAAAAAACTTTTTTTTAAAAAGTTATAAAAAAAGTAAAAAGTCAGCTCCTTGCTGATTGGCCGCCAATCAGCATTGAGCCATCTTCACGGCCAATCAGGCCATTACTCTGTGCCAGGTTTCCCGATTGGCTAGCAAGCTGGCTCGATGATGATTGGCCGGGAAACCGGCTTCCCAGCTATTCACAATCAAGCCGGCCAAACAACATGGAGTCGGCTTCCCTGGCAGTCAGGAAGCCGGGTAGCATCTCATTAACCGCTGCCCGGCTTCCTGATTGACCGGGAAGCCTACTCCATGCCAACAGAAGCACCGATTCTCAGTGAGTACTGAAAGCAAAATATTGGTACTCGATACCCAAAAACTGGTATTGGTGCATCCCTAGTTTTAAACTTAAAAATTTTTTTTTTGTATTGGGACAAGTAGATTGTTATGAAGGACAAGTAGATTTGACCCCTGCTTTAGCCCTTGGACAAGTAGTTTTTTCAAAGTATACTCAGCACTTTAGTTCTAAGAAAAAAATAATCTCTCCATTCACTGGACAGGGTAGTTCACACACGGGTCACAGACAAAATTGGCAGACTGTCAGTTTATACAGAATGGTAGCCTAGTGACTATTATTAGGAAAACAGATCTGTCAAATAGTGCACAAAAGATGTGATGTTTTTGTATTTTACTTAACATGATATGCCAAACAATTATGTTTTTAAGAAAACAGGTAAACAAGCTAAAACATCTTTTTCCTCTCACTTTCTATCCAAAAACAAAAGTAAATTTAGTTAAATGAACCTAAAATTAGACCTTTATTTTCACATTCTGCACACTAAAAGGCATGATCCCCTTCAGAAATCAACGATCTCTAACTGATAATATTAAGCCCATTTAAACTAGAACAACCTGCAAACATATTTCCATCAATATACTGCATAATTTAAACAATGTCCTTGTAATTTATTTTTTCCTGTAATATAATTTGTTTTTGGTGTAAATATACCTGGAGCTATTATCCCGTCTTGTGCAGCTGGACCGTCTTTGAGAACGTTTTTCACCTGCAAGAACTCATCTGGTCTGTCTCCTCCAATAATCGTGAATCCAAATCCCATAGCACTTTTCTTAAGAGATGTGCGCAATGTTGCTCCCTTTAGCAGTGCTGGATCTCTGGTGAATGGGGACTTGTCAGGCTCTGCAAGAGGTACAAATCGAATCATTGGGGGAAAAAAGAGATGAGTTTAGAATAAACAGTGCTTAACTTAAGCATATATCATACAACTACAAATTAATATAGTAAATACCCATACCAGGAATTATTGCCCCTTCAGGCGGAGGCAGACCCAGCTGGCCAAGCTGCTTCTTTCTTTTAGCTTCAAGAACTGGATTTTCAAACTGTGTTTTCTGGTTAATGTGGCTATATTGAAAAGAAAAGAAAAAAAAAGTTAGTCCAAAATACAGTGTAAGTAAAAAAATAGATGTAAAGTCACCCATGCTACACTGAAAGAATTTGACAATCCAATTCTTTATAAGCTCATGTGCAGAAGGGTATTGCTTTATTCCTATTTTGAATAGATTTGCATTTGCAACCGGCAGTCAGGATCTCTTATGTACACTCATAATTTTCATATTGTATTCTACATACCAAAGGTTAGTAACCTTTCTTTGCATAGGCGTTCAGCAATAAATTAGCTGTGCACCTCTGGCTGACATATTTTATCCTTTTAATGGGTAATTCTACCCCAAACTCGTCCTGTGGTGTGTTGAATCACCCACCCATCACCCTCACCCTCCAGCGCCGTAAGGCGCCCGCCTTACTTGCCTTGTGCTAGCGCCGGGCCTGTACAAGTCTAACGAACTGTAGTCAGACACAGAAGACATGCAATAGGAAATGGTCAGAAACTTCAGATATGTTAGAGGAGATGATCAGAGACTAAGGACACACTTCAGAAGACAGTTATAAACTAGACAAAGGTAACATGAGATTTCTAACAATCTCTGCTATTACCGCCCTTTACGAAACAATGCTACCAACATTTGTGCTCCCTTACAATTTACTTGTACCACATGTTATATTTTGCTCAGCAAGATCTATCATAAATCATCAGAGAAAATACGAAAAAAAAAACCAAACATTTAAAAAGAAAAGGGTTGAATAACACAAAATGTAGGGTAATGTGAAAGAACGCACACACACACCTTAATATTTAGAAGCAGGACAAAAAAACGAAAACATGTTTCTCATCACTGACTTAGTGATGAAAGCGCCAAAACAGTGACTACTGTCTGCAGGAGCCCTGAGTGCAGCATAGCAAGAGCCAAAGGGCCACAGGTGGGCATCAAGGTCTTAAATTAAGTGGATGCTTGATACTGGGATTGCCCTACCCTAACTTCTGGCTCTGTTCATGCCGATCTTGGACTTTAGGGTTTACCCTATGCTCCTGCTGCAATCTCCAGAATATAAAACGGATGACATTTCTGGTAAGGAGACTGCAACTTCATTGTAATCACCACAGCAGGAATAAAGAGGAACATTAATATCTTTGAAATAACAAACATACCTTTAGAAATGTTTAGTAATGACAATCTACATACAGATACTTCTAGACAATTGCTGGCTTTGTATTCTTTGCATACCTTATTCCTCTTTTCTTCCCCATTCTTCTGACAGTGGCCATGTTCACTAGACATAGGTTACTAGATCTCCCTTGACTTCCTGGAACTCTGACACATGCGAATAAGACATGTGACCTTGCACATCATCTCAGGGGAGGAAAATGCCTTTCCCTGAGATCTCAAGAGATTACAGATGAGATTTCATAGCAATCCTCTTCTGATGTAACCTTCCCAGGATGCCACACTGGCCCTTTACATCACTTGTGCCAAAACTGTGGATAAACTATTTTTAAGTAAAAGAAAACCGTGTTTAACTAATGAATGTAATATGATTTTAAATCAGCATGCTGATATGATTTTTTAGTGAAAGGAAGTAAAGATCTACTTTAAACCTGATATGGTATTTATCTCAGTGATGTAAGCAAAGAATCCCAGGAAGACCCCATCCCAAAGTTCCCTGTACTCAAAAAAATCCATGCAAACATACCCTGCACCTTCACAGCTGAAAGCTAAGCAGTGGGGTAGGGGAGCTTGAACTTTCTATGTACCTGCTTGGTGTCTGAGAACCCAAGAGATAAGTTTGAGAAATATTTATGTTACTGAACACTGTCACACGGTAAATATACAATTATCCTGTCCGAGATCACCGGCACCGTGGACAGTGCAAAAGATACCCCCTTTCCAGATTCTTTTTAAGTCTGTTTTTGGAAATATTGCTTCTTTTTGTATACATTCAATAGTATCATAAAATTTGTTTAGAAACGATGAATAAAAACAAAGAATTGATTTAATGTAACTGCCCTTTTTCTTCATCTTTGTGAATGTGCTTACATGCATGGAACAGATAAAAATCATTAATTCATTCTCTCATTTTTAAAGTATATGGGCTGCCACTATACTCCTCATACAGAGTCTGGATTCTTTGCAAATGTTACATTCTACAACCTCCTACCACTATTCTCAGTCCACTGTCTTTTATCAGTCAAACAAAGAGCCTCTACTGGCCACAAAGGCTTTGGTATTTCACATCTTAATGGCAGGAAGAGGGCACATAGTTAAGAAGGTGAGGCTTAAAATATATCTAAAGCCAAATTTTTGGGCTCAAACACCACAAAACTCTATCCCAAAAATTGCTTGTATTAGGCCTTGGTGTCAAGAAGCCGTCAGAGAGCTCCTGATGATAGTGTTGCGCGAACATCTGCGCATGTGCATAAACATAGTTTGACCAATGGAGTAAGGCCTGGGTGTGCGTCTCTGCATAGATGCGCGTGCTTGCTCACATGTGTGCGCACCTCAAATTCTGGTCCCAGACGTGCCATTTAAACTGTGTCTCCCTGATGTTCAGTGCTGGATGATCGTCAGCTATCAAGTATCCAGCATATTTTTCCTGTATTCCTGTTTGTTGACCTGGCTATCCTGACCCTGCTGTTCTCCTGCTCCTTTACCTCGGATTGTTGCCGACACCTCTTCTGCCTGCTGTTCTTCTACCTCACTGTCCTCCTGGTTTCATCCTCGGCCTGCCCCCCACTACGAATCCGTCTGCTGCCTGGTTCTGCATTGCCACTTGGTTCCTGCTCCGGATCCTGCTATCACCTGACCTGCATCCCAGACGTGCGTTTCCTGTATTGTCTGCTGCGCTGCAGTGGTGATTCTGAACTACTATTCTGGCACCAGTCTTCAGGCACTTGTGCCCCTCTGTGCCCTGAGCTCCCTGTTCCATTAAGCAGGGGTCTCAGGACCGGAGTTGCAAGAGAGGCCTGCCTCGTCACTTCAAGCTCCGAAAAGGTATTTGACACTTGGTCTAAGATCTGTCCTCACTAAATATAAAGGAACTGATCTGAAGACAACCGGAGGAAGAAAAAAAAAAAAAAAGGATATTTGTGGTATATACAAATCAACATAAAATTCAAAAATGGAAACAATTTTGGCTTATTGCACTTTTCTTCTTTAAAAAAAAAAAATTGAGCTCACAGGTGTTTATTTAAAATAAGTTCAGAAATATGCAGGATCCAATATTTGTAGAAATCATAATCAAACGTCATCCATCAATAACCATCAATCACCATAAGCCAAGTATTTTAATATTATACAGGATTAATATAGCGCCAACAGTTTGCGCATAGCTGTACACAATATGGGGGACTGTACAGTTACAATAAAACTCGCATTCAGCACAGGGGTGTGGGAATGTCCACTGGGCAGTGTTACCCTGGTTATGAATTACTATTCCCACCACTGCTGCATGCAGGGAATAAGTCTTTCTTCATGCCAAATCGGCCCGTCACATGCCGCCAATGAGATAATGTCCCAAGTATGGACCAGCAGTTTGGTTAGACACTTCTGGAAGCATTCCACTCCAGAATGCAAAGCACTTCTTCCATCAATGCCAACATGGACCAGAAAATTAAGGTGGTAGGGAGATGAAAATAGGGTCAAATGAGGGGAATATATGGGGGGAAAAAAGGGGGCAAATAGAGTCTTTTTCCATATCTGCTATGTGGACACTAACACCCAGTGGACATCCCCTATGTGGAATACAAGGTTTATGGGGGGGCATACTTTATTTAGGCTCATGGTGTTGAGTGGTGTCTTTATACTCTGGAGGAGTTAATAAACCCATTGTTGATCCTTGTGGACACATTTACAATCATGTTTTTCATCTCGCTCCTGCAGTTGCTTCCTGGCGTATTACATTCTGGAACAAGGGACCAAGATTTGGTCATGTTTGTAATGGGATTATTGGTTCTTTACATATGCATATACTAGCATGATCCCTCAGATGCGGTGTATACAATATATCAAGATGTGTGTGTATGAGATATACAAGATATTACTAGTATATGTTTGACTTATATGGTCCTCTCTCTCTCATTACAAAATACATAATCATCTGCACATGTATCCTTGAAAGAGTAGACTTTGATCAAGGACATGTGTTGAATGAACATTGACGTGCATAATCTGTGTAATGTATACAAGCACATTTTGAATATCTATAATTGCAATATTTTGTATGATGTATAATATGGCCCATTTATTTGCTTTAACATAATAGAAAACACCTCTGTGTGTGTTAGGCCTAAATATGAAGAAAATGTAAAGCAGGCCTAAACATTCATCCAGGTACCCATTGACTGTACCAGTCACCCAACAATAAACTGGAGATGTGCCACAAGAGACCTGAGTGCAATAGGCCTACTAGCTATGAGAAAAATGTCAAGCAGGCCTAAACATTAATCCAGATATCCATTGGCTCTTCCAGTCACCCAACAATAAACTGGAGAAATGCCACAAGAGGCCATCATTTGACATGCACCAGGTGCACTCTCATTCAGCAGCAAAGATAAATACTAATTAGACAGAATATGCAATTAAGTAGTCTTCTGCAGAACATAAATCATTTAGCCTGAATACCAAAAGACCACGTACAACAATTTTGTGGTAAAATTAGGTACCTTGGCTTATATTCGGGGCGGCTTATACTCGAGTATATACGGTATGTTACCAGATACTACAAGCACACATCACACTTTAACATAAAAAGTTCTAGTTGTGGGCCAACTACAGCAGAATTTTCTCTCACCAATTAGAGAAAAACTATGACTTAATCTAGCGTGCCAGGTTACTTTGATTCCAAGGATCTTCTGTCACAAAGCTGTCACTATGACTCACACTCTCAAATTAAGAAGCTTCCCCGCATATTTCTAAAAGCAAACGACTGCAGCACTAACACATTTAGCAGTTCTTGAGCAAAGTTCTACCTTTTCTCTGCCCTTCATGCCTTTAAACAAGGTATACGAGCAGCGGGACCCGCTCTGCAGCCCGGGTCTGTCATCGGGGGCTCCATCAAGCCTTCCTTCTCTAAAATTCGGCAGCCGAACTTGGCCTCTCTCTATCCCTCCTGTCCTCCATTGCTACATTCCTTGGCCGCGGCCGCTTCCTCGCGGTCTCCGGCAAAACGGCTGCAGCCGTTCTGCGCATGCGCGGACGGCCGCGGCGACGGGCTTCGAGATCATGGAGGCTCGGGAGCGGGCGCCCTCGTTGCGGTATCGCTA
>NW_017307029.1:415690-422628 GCF_000935625.1 Nanorana parkeri | reverse complement strand
TGGGCAGTTTTTCTCCTCTCTCTGTCACGAACAGCCACAGTGATTACTGCAGCCTCTCTCGGCCCCGTACAGGTAACAGTCTACTATGTCTAACTTAGCTTTTCTTTTCTAATCTGTTCTCGGCTTACCTTCCTTTTTTTTCACAGACCATGTCCGATGACGCTGCCTCACAAGGTGCTGCATCCTCTAAGAGGTAAGGGCGGGTAAGTTTGTTGCTATTTCTAAAGAAAGACAGTGAGGGGTTGCTTATACAATGTTATATCTTGCAGCCCTCCTCACGAACATCGCTCCAGACAGACCCATCGCAGATGGGAAACCAGCTCCCAGCCTGTCCGCCGTACGCGGTCCAGCAAAAGTTGTCCTGACCGTGACAACTGCTGGGCATGTGGTAACCCTGCCCTGAAGGATAAGTTGGTGTGTCGGGCCTGTCTGATGGAAGCTGCCCATGACAAGAAGCCTCCGACACCAGATGTGGTTTCGCTGATCAAGCAGTCGGTAAGAGAGTGCTCCCAAGAACTCACAGGATCTTCTGCTACGCAACCTTCCACATCACAGACCCTGAACGCTCTGGGCTCCACTTCTAGTGACTCAGACGATACGGACGCCAGGGATCTGGCAGTGCCCTCAGGATTTGATTTTTCTTTGATTGACCCCTTCATTGCAGCAGTCAAGCAGGCCATAGATTGGGAGGAAGATGTTCAACAGCCGGCTAAAGCTAGGAAATACTTCCCTCATCTTAGGAAGGAGAGGAATACATTCCCATATATGTTCGAGATAAAAGGAGTTCATAATGGAAGAATGGTGCAAGGTTGAGAAGAAGCCATGCCTCAATAATAGGCTGTCCAAGTTGTACCCCTTTAAAGACGAGGAGATCTCCAACCTTACTCCCCCCTCCCCGTTGGTTGATGCCGCTATCATGCGTGGCGACGTAACCTTGCCTATGGATGACGCAGTCTCCTTCAAAGATCCTTTAGATAGGAAGGCTGACTTGGATATCAGGAGGGCGTATACAGCCGCTGGCAATGCCTGTCGTCCAGCTATCGTACTCACAGCAGTATCTCGTGATATTCCCGTATGGATCCAGAATATTGATCACGCTATAAGAACAGACGTGGATAAGGATAAAATCATAGACGCTCTTCAGGATTTGCACCTTTGTTCCGTTGATCCAGCTCCAGGATTGGATGGCCTTGGTGGACCTCCTGGACGCCTACTTTCATATTCCTATACACAAAAAGTTCCAAAGATTTCTGAGATTTGCAATCTTGGGGTACCACTTTCAGTTCAGGTGCCTCCCATTTGGAATATCGACAGCCCCGAGAACGTTCTCCAAGATCGTCCTTTCTCTGGTGGCGCACATGAGGTTGCAAGGGTTGAGGCTCAACCACTACCTAGACGACTTCCTCCTACTGGCACAGGACCGTCAGGTCCTTCAACAGCACTTGGGGGTCTTGATATCGACCCTACAAAGCTTTGGCTGGCTAATCAACCTCGAGAAGTCCAGCCTTGTTCCGGCTCAGCGTCTGATCTTTCTGGGAGCTCTGTTGGACACCCGGAACAATACCATCGGCCTTCAAAAGGAGAAGATCGTCAGGATCCTCGTCAGAGTGAGGTGGGTGCTGGCTGCACGTTTTTTCAGCACGCCAATGCCTATCCATTTTGGGACTTCTGTCCTCCACGATCCCTATGGTAAGATGGGCACACTGGAGGCTACGCCACTTCCAGTTCGGCTTCTTGAGGCAGTGGAACAGGACGGATCTCCTGCAGAAGATCTTTCTCTCCCCGCAGATGAAGTCTTCCCTGTGGTGGTGGACCAGCCAAACATATCTCACCAAGCACCATATCCTATCGGTCACCGACACCATTGTGGTGACATCAGACGACAGCAAGTTGGGATGGGGTGCACATTGCCAGGGTCTGGCAGCCCAGGGCATCTGGAATTTCTCCTCAGAAACAAACAGTCACCTCAAATGTTCTGGAGATTCGGGCAGCATTCAAGGCCCTACAGGCCTTTGCTCACCTACTGCATGGCCGGACTGTCCATTTATTGGTGGACAACATATCAGCGGTGGCCTACATACATAGGCAACAGGGACCCTTCTCAGAGAGGTGGAGTCAGTGTTGTCCTGGGCCCAGAGCCACCTATGGGACCTAAAAGCAACTTATCTGCCAGGGGGACCGAATGTCCTACTGGACTACCTGAGTCGCCATTCAATCCGCCCCCATGAATGGGTACTGAATTGGGAAGTCATTCAGGACATCACCAGCCGCTGGGGTGTACCAGACATCGACTTGATGGCCACTCAGGAGAACAGGAAGTGCGTGCAATTTCTTTTCAGGTTTCGCACTCCACTGGCATTCGGTGTCGATGCCCTGACCTTTCCGTGGGAGTTCACCATCGGCTACGCTTTTCCCCCGTATGCGCCGATAGGGAGGTTCCTGCACAGAGTGTCTCTGCTTCCGAGCATAATAATAGCACTTATTCCATACTGGCCCAGGAGACCGTGGTTCTCCCGACTCAGTCACCTGAACCTTCAGCCTCCTAGCCTCCTTCCTCCTCGACAGGACCTTCTGTCTCAGGGTCCGTTCCTACATCCAACTCCGGAGAGGCTCCATCTGACGGCCTGGAGATTGAGCAGCACAGCCTCTCGAACCTAGGCTGCTCCTTCTCAGTCATATCTACCCTATTGAGAACTAGGAAGGCATCCACCAATGCCATATACCGAGCGATCTGGTCCAGGTTCATCTCTGCAGCCGGGAGAGAGGGTTTTGACCCAGAGACTCCCTCAGTCTCCAACGTATGCTACTTCTTACAAAGCGGCCTGGACTTAGGGCTCAGCTGGAATATCTCATGTCTTTTCATGTCTCTGCAGTCTCTGCGTTGTCAAACACCAGATGGGCACTCTTGAGCATCCCACGCCGGTGATCGTTATTTCCCGTTGTGTGCTGCCATGATGCACCAGGAAAACGGAAGATTGTATACTTACCTTCGGTAATCTTCCTTTCCTGGTACATCTTCATGGCAGCACACCTCTTCCCACCCTTCCATGGCTCGTGATTGTTACATGAATACCGTGGGCGGTGGGGAGCCTAAACTTATAATTGACTTGTCCTATGGGGTTAAGGGGCGGAGCATTAACCCGTTGTGTGCTGCCATGAAGATGCACCAGGAAAGGAAGATTACCAAAGGTAAGTATACAATCTTCCGTTATATGGCTACCAGCCAAATTGTCACAAATCGGTTCTAGGTACACATGAAGGAAAGCTAGGAAACCCAAACTCTAGACATAATGAATTAATCCCCACCCTTTTGATTGCACTTAATCATTTGTTAGGGCATGCATTTCATTCCCAATATTTTGAATCCGATTACTCCGCTGCCATTTGAGTCTCTCCCAGAAGAAGTCCTGTATGCTTGCTGTGTGACCATCAAGTGTGAACATTTGCAACATAATGCAATTTGTGAAAGAATGGAACATAGCAAAGGTTGCCCAATTTATACAATTACTTTAAAATTTTCAACATTGAACCTGACCTTCAAAACACAGCAAAAGTAACAACTGTGCTGTATGGACTGTGTTAGTTTTAGTATCTTCAGCAGCCTCATACATTTTCCTCATATGGCAAAATCTCAGGCTGCTAGGACAGACCAAGCTCTGACCAATTCATGTTGCGTTGCAGCTTGTCACTAAGGCCCATTACCACACATTCCTATTCATTTAGCACCACAATGGGCAGCCTTACTCCCCAATAGCCAGTGGATACATTCAAGAGGAAGGAAGCAGTTGGAAAGCTTGAGCACTATACATAAGTTCTGAGGCAATTGAACTGAATTATATCCCTTACGACATGAGATAATTCACAAACATGTGTTTCAACTGTATATTTAGCTGTTTGGTTGTCATTGTCAGTATTAAGACTTTGGGTTCACACTGCACTGTTTATAGTGTCTTTGACAAACCCAGTCATGTTTGACTAGACTGGTTGATGAGCATTATGCCATTGTGCACCTTCTTCAAACCAATTTTTCTTTAGTAAGTAGTCAATCAGGCATAATTTGCCCAAATGATTTCCATTGTCTCATTAAAGTGTAAAAAATGATGTGCTTGTTACATGAACATGCATAGGCAATATGATGTAGCATTTTCCAATATATATATATATATCAATCAATCAGCAACTAGACAATGCTTGCATAACCAACATTTGTATTCTGTCTACAGCCTATATCGGTTTAGTAAAAGTTACATAAATACAGTTTATAGTGATTTGGATTCTAAAACGTGAAAAGCAAAAATAATAAACAAAACATTCACCTGAAATTTTCATATTGTAGAAGATATTAAAAGTTGCTGATAACAGAACTCAAGAAGAGACGGTCGATGAGCTCCTGGTTTTGCATGATAGTAATTCTACTTATGAGGGTCAGTCATCGGGCCCATTTGAATATTTATTTTCAGTGCAATAAATTCTGCACATTTTGAATATTTAAAAAAAGAATTTGAAATAATAATAAAAAAAATTCTGCTATTTAATTCCTATCCCAGGTGTCTGAAAAGCAGCAGGAAATTACAGCTTCTTGCTGTATTGTCTGCTCTGAGCTCCTTCTCTCAGAGGTAGTTAAATATTCATAGGCAGGCTACAGAGCCAACCAGATCAAACACTTCAGCCAATTCAGCATTAGTCCGACAACCACGCCACAGGCAACATGTAGCACACGGCTGGAATTTAAAGCTTTTCTGCCTTTTTTTTGGTCCAATTTTATGTGCCAAGCTTTCTCTGCAATGAAACCTTTGCATCCACAAGACGTAAACAGCAAGAAATGTAAAACAAAAAAGTCTGTTAGATTTTCCCGCCAATTTTAATGTAAAAAATGTAAAACATTTCCAAAAAGTTAGAGACTTTTCTTTACTGTCCCAACTACACAGTGTTCAGGTATCCATGGCAATGTGCAGTTTAGGTGAAGTCATGTAGACTAGAAGTCCGTTATACACCAGAATATCAGAATACCAGTAGTGTGTTAGCAAAAAGGACACCGACTGTGCTATGGGTTAATGCCTGGGAAGGGGTCTGCCACCTTTAGAAAGAGGGCCTCTGTGCCTCCAAAACATTTGTTTCCTTGGTTTTTGCCTTTTTGACCTAAGTAAGCAAACTTAACTGTTTGCCCGCTGGCCATTTTTGGCATTTCAGAATTAAACAGTATTGCCTTGGCTGAGTACATTCTAGTTTGTATAGAAAGGTAGAGGTACAAGATGGACCTTTGTCCAGGTTTTTACTGCAGTTTGTGACCCCAATAGAAAGATTTTCCCTGGTTTACTATAGGGCAGGAAGTGATGGGACACCACTCATGATGGATGCAGGACGCACACAGCAGAATGGAAATGGACCAAAACCTCCATCAGGTTGTTATTTTCTGTGAATTCCTCTTCCAGTGAAAACCACTCAAGGGTAGCAATATAATCTCGACATACATTTACTCCCATATCTACATGAAACTAAATTGAGAAAAATACATAAGAAAACAGTACATAGTACCAGTAAGTTTAATATATTCAAATGAAAAGCTCACTTCAGATGGAGACAATGGGGAGGATTCCCAGAAACAAAAAAGCTTATGTTCATGTGTTCAAGAGAAACAGCCTTTAATTGCACCAGTGCTCCACACTACTCTGTATCCTTTGTCAGATATTCTTACCGTTGTTGATCATAGCAAAAGGGATATCCAGGTGATTTTTAGTCAATTATGTTGTGTTCCACTGATGTATTAATTCTTCTATTTCATGACTTTAACCTATTCACTCTGCTTTGTACAGGTAGCAAGACATAAAACTATCATAAGTCAACCTCAACAGCATAGTAGCTAAGCATTTTGTTTTCTCTTCTTGAAGTCTTGGGGTCCTGTGTTAAAAGTTTCCTTTTCTTAGTCTGGTCTCTTCCCGAAACCCAAAGCTATGTTGGTACATTGCTATTAGAGATTAGACAAGACACACAATACCACACAGACAGAAAATCATTGTGATAAATAGTCTCTAAGTCTATGCTAGTTAAATGTCTAACAGACGGGTCCCCAGGCTGCCATAAACCTTTCCATGCAAACCGGTATTTGTGTTGCTCAGTGAAAGAGGCAGAATGCTGGAAATCATCCCTAGGTCCAATGGATAGTGGCATATGAGTGGGTGTTTATGTGCACACAAGACATAGTGTTGGAATCTACAATGACAAATTTGCCCCCACCTTTTCTATCCTACAAAAAATACACATGGCCAAAAAGAAAAGTTCACATGACATCTTAGTTCTGTTTATTTCAGGTGAAATGTCCTCTACATCAAATTGCTCAAGGGGGCTGCGGAGAGAAGCGTTGCTATGACAACTTGGCTTTTCTACAAAATGCCATGGCTGGAAATACCTTCAGTGTGTTGAGCATGTCATGAAACACAAAGGGTTTAAAGCCATAAGCAACCTGTGTGAAGATGTAATGCTTTAAAGGCTATGACACTGTTCAAAAATCAAAGTCTTTATGGAAAAAAGAAATGTACGCATTCATAATTTATTTGTATGAGACCATGAATGTCGGTCATGTCGGTCATGTTCGTGTGGCACGAGGGAGGACCGCTCTAGAGACGAAAGACGCACTAGGTAAAACTAATCATGTAGGAATGGAATTCTCAGGATGTACCTGATAGCATTTGCAGCACACACACTTTTTGTAACACGTTTGTTTTTGGTTTCTATCAACACTATATATTCTTTTGTAGATGTGTTAGCACATACAAATTTTTAACTGAATTTTCGTGCAAGTGTAATGGATGTGGTTAAGTGACTATGATAAAATGCCTATTTCAATATATTGTAATATATATATATATATGTTATTGCTCCTGTTCATATGAATCCTTACTCAAAATTGCTGCCTAGTTAGTTGCTCAACTTAGCACCCC
>NW_017307029.1:407836-415653 GCF_000935625.1 Nanorana parkeri | reverse complement strand
GGTTGTTGCCCAACTTAGCCCCCCCCCCCCCCCCCCTCCTATGAGAAGTACGCACTAGAAATAGAAACCAAGATGGCGCCTCCATGGAGAAACTGCACCCAAGACGAGGGAGGACGTCAGCACCCTGGAAGGAGGTTACGCTTTAATGAATCAGTCCAATTATAACCTAGAAAGCTATCGCAAATGCTATGTTTACATATACACTATATAAGACACAACAATGTGTCTTATATAGTATAGACACAACAATGCGGAACAATAAAAAAGAAGTATCTTTACTCTGACTCTCGGTGTCGGCGTGTTTTATTTCTTCACTGATAGTGTGCACACTTTGTACTGAATTAGGCCCAGGGACAGATATATGTCGGATTCTTGATGTCCGAGTCCACAACAGTTTGGCGCCCAACGTGGGGCCTCGGGTTCTGTACCGAAGGACAGCCGATCGAGAGGAGACCGGGGCGCACCAACACACGAGGCAGCAGAGACTGATCACCTCTGAAAAATACGGTAAGAGATAATATTTAATATCTTGCCAGTATATCCTGTCTCCGTTTTGGTCTGTCTCTGTGTCCATATCGGCTTCCCACGGTCAGCAAAGAAAAGACAGGTAACGCAGCTTGCCCGAGGTCCATTGATAAAGAACCTGTGTAATCTATATCTGTCACCTGTATATGTTGTTTTGTTATATGTATTGGCCTGTGGTAGGGTTGTAAGATATCAGACGAAAAATGTAGTCACAGACGTATACGGTACTGACGTGGTTAAACGTGGATAATTAATTGTGTGGCGAAGCACGGGTATCCAGCCCAGGGGGGCGTCAGGGGAAATGCGCTAAGCACGGGAAACCTGTGGCAGGGACCCTGAATCTCACCTTCTTGCCATATGAGTCGGTAGTGTCATGTCCTGAGTGTGTCTGTGGTTTACTGCTTGGCATACACGAGGTTAACGTAATCAGACGAGGGGGGGAGGAACTGTCAGCATAGAAGCCCACAAGTTTGCAGCTGCAGAGCTGGAGATAAGAGGAATTCCGCGGTCTGAAAGATTAGGTGAAATGGTGTATTGAACTTTCATCTGTTGTGCCTTGTTGAGAGTAATAAGTGGTCACGTATTACTCGCCTCGATCCCTGCCTACCTGCCTCGGGCGGACAGGACTGTGACTAGTCTATGTTTCTGGAAGACGCACACAGGGCAACTTGCGTGGCAGTCGAGCATTTCTTCTTCTCTCTCAAGAGAGGGACAGGTGACGGTTAGAGGTATTGTCGGACCCTCGAGTCCAAGACAGCTTCATACAACCATCCCAAAGACCTGAGCGCAGACACATGAACTTTCCAATAGCTAACAATGGGACAGAAGTTAAGTAAGCCGAGGAGGGTAGTTTAGCGTGTGACTTAGTATCAGATCGGGCAGTGCGGGATGGGAGAAAGTTGGCAAAGATATGTGGCGTACCTATGCACCTGGGTGGCCGATTATAGCCAGAGGAATGGCGTGTTTTATTAAGGAGGAAGAAAGGGCTGCTGTCTGACCACGGACTATTATCCACAGCAGAAGCCTGGTACAATGTGACAAGAGCTATTCATGGGGAAGGGTGGGTAGAACGGGAGACTAATCAGCACGGGTACATTGTATATGTGTATCATAAGCCAGATGATAAGCCTGAATCCGAATCAGACGGTGGGCCACCGCCCTGGAATGGCGTCTGGCCCTCAGACGAGGAGCACCGCCCTCCAACTGACCCTCCCACCAGGCCCCATTCCACGCCAAGTGCTTCTCCCCCAGCCGGCGGCCATCTTGTTACACTCACTCAACCCACACCGAGTGCTCCGCCCCCAGGCGGCGGGCATCTTGCTACACCCACTCAGCCGGTGACGGCCATCTTAAGATACTCGAACAGTATACTGGAAGACCCGAGCCATTGACCCCAGTGTCCATGCCTTTATATCCAGTAATAGACCAATCTGGGGCATATTACAAGATACAGGCCATCCCAATGATGAACGAGCAGCCTGCCACGGAGGAAGGAACTGGGTGGGGACTTAGATGATGGTAACCCGCGCCACTATGATCATACGGCCCGAGGAGCCCGGAGAGCTGATGTCCCTCTCGACTCCCCATACCCCACCCCAATTCCAAAACGTTTGGCGCCACGTTTTGACGGTATTAACAGATTCATGTCAACAACTCAGAGCACCTCAAGCCAGTGCTCCTGATCTGAGCTCCACCCTCGTCACAGTGTCAGCAGTGTCAGGGGATACATCACACTTGTCAATTGTGACATCTGCAGTTCCAGACCCTCGTCCTGTCAGGAATCCCGGTGCTCGAGGCGAGACAACCCTAACCAGTCAGTTCCCCAGCAGACCAACGACCAATCCCACGGACGGTGGCGTTACAATGCCCAAATATACCCCACCACCCGGTGTATCCTCAATGGACCTATCCGGACCGCCCGTTGGTGATTCACGTGACACCATGCTATATGGGGTCCCCCCATGGGCACCCCCCCCAACGCACCGGGGGCCCCAGACCCTTACATTCCTCATCATCCAGGACACGATAGTCCAATCCAGCCACACCAGCAACCACCCCTATTAAGGGATATTCGGGACCCCTGGCACGTTATACAACAACCTAGTAGTTCACCTTTCGTGCCTAAGGGCATACCTGCAGCACAAATGGCACCTTTAATGTATATAACATTCACCCCCAGCCAAGCCGCCTCCCTTGTGACCGGCCTACCGGATCCTGAGAGACAGCCCATGCCATTTCATAGAAGGATCGCCCAAATCCAGAAAACATATGCTGCTGCTTGGCGGGATTTGGTGAGCCTATTTGAAATAAAAGGCAGGGGATGCCTACTGGCCGGTGATTGAAAATGTTTTCAATGCGAGCAGGACACCCGTTGATAACACATATGACTCGGGATGCGAATTCGTAGCCCAACTGCAACATTGGGCACGAGATCGTTTGGCAGACCAAGCCACTAGCATACAGGACATTACACAGGACAAGGCTGAATCTGTTGAGAAATTCCACACCAGAATTTCACAGGTGTTCACTGACTTAGGCTTCAGCATGCAGAACAAAGCACACACCCAAATGCTATCCTCTGCATTTGTCTCAGGCCTCAAAGAGCCAATCCGAAAGGGTCTTCTTCTATCACGCCCAGAGTACAGGGTATTGCCCCTGGATACCTTGCTGTTAGTGGCAAAGGGTCTAGAATCGTCACAAAGTTGTAGAAGAGTAGCTCCTCTCACGATGACCTCTGACACACTCTGCCACCAGCAACACGAAACACACAAGTTTGTTACAACTGCAGAAGGCCCGGGCATTTCAAGAGGGAATGTCGAAGTCTTTGGAGGTATGTTCAAAGACCACCCGGCCAGGAGCGTGACCCAAGAGAAGGCACCCAACATCAGGGACGGGACATCCCGCCTGGCCACTCACCTAACACCTGGCCGCCGCCTCCTCCACCCGACCTCCTCCACTAGGATTCCGGCAAGCCTGTGCCGCTCACCCCTGTCATGGCTGTGTCATCCGGGGACCTCTTGCTAAGTTAACCGTCCCCATTGAAGGCCATCCCACCACCTTCCTATGCGACACAGGTGCTGCCAGAAGCGTGATCAGAGCAGAGGAGTTTGCCTGATACCTCTTTCCTTTCAGACATTGATGTAACATGTGTTGGCGTGGACGGAACGCCAAGGAAAAGTTCCTGACCCGCCCTTTACAAGTTGGCAATTTTCCTGATCTACTAGCAAGGTTTGTAGTCTCCTCCACATGCCCCTTGAACTTGTTGGGAACTGATGTCTTATCTAGACTCCGGGCTTCTATTTCTTTCCAGCCCAATGCCAGCATTCAAGTGTCATCACCACTGACTGTTGATGATGCCTCAGCCCTTTGCTCCATTCCCCTTCTATTATCCTTAGACGTACAAGACGAGGCTGCAATTCCAGAGGAGATCTTGAACCGCATTCCTCTTCGCCTGTGGTCCACAGGTCCTGAAGACATAGGACACCTGAAAGTGCCACCAGTCATGGTGCGATTGAAACCTGGAGCCCCCTTGCCCAGAAAACCACAATACCCCTTGAAGGTAGCTCAATCTGCAGCCATTTCAAACCAAGTCAAGACCCTTGTGTCTAATGGAGCTCTGATACCCTGCACATCCCCATGCAACACACCATTGTTCCCAGTGAAGAAGCGGACCCCAAAAGGAGAGCCAGATAAATACAGAATGGTCCGAGACCTTCGGGCAGTCAATGAAGCTACGGTGCTAGAAACCCCAATTGTTCCCAACCCACACACCTTACTAGCTGGGGTACCCCCTACCTCGAAGTATTTCACGGTGATCGACCCGGCAAACGCTTTCTTCAGCCGGTTTCTCTTTGCCTTCACCCACGAGGGCCGGCAGTATACCTGGGCTCTTATGCTCCAAGGGGCCCAAAACTCTCCCTCCCAAGTTGCCAGAGCAATGACCCTCATTCTGGACACCTGGACGAAATTACACCCGGCCGTCGCACTCCTCCAGTATGTGGATGACCTCCTACTCTGCGCAGACACCGTTGAAGACGCCTCAACCCTCTCAGAAAGTCTCCTTCATTACCTGGCTGACCAAGGATGCACAGCCTCGAAACAAAAAGGTACAGTGGTGCAAAGAGAAGGTGGTTTTCCTGGGTCATTGCATCTCTCAGGGCACCCGACATCTCACTCAAGAGAGAGTAGCTGCGATCAAGGGGATTCCCTTGCCACAGGGTCCGAAATCCCTTCATGCCTTCCTAGGATTAATCTCCTACTGTCGCTCTTGGATCCCAGGAGCCTCCCTCCTGATGCAGCCCCTCTACAATGCCCTGAAGTCGGACCCCTTCCTATTATCTCCGGAGGCCCTGACTAACTTCGAGGTTCTGAAAGGGATCTTGGCCACTGCCCCGCCTTGGGCCTCCCGGATTATGAGAAGCCCTTTAGACTACTCGTTTCGGAACGACAAGGCCATGCTGCAAGAGTGCTTGAGCAGACCCATCGCAACAGGCTTAGGCCCATCGGTTATTACTCCTGCCAGCTGGACTCAGTAGCCAGGGGGGGACCCTGGGGACCATACAGGACAGTATCACACTGGATATGCCGTCACCACTGAAGAAACGGTCCTCCAGGCCTCGGCATTGCCCCCCTCCAAGTCCGCACAGGAGGCGGAACTCCAAGCCATGATTATGGCATGTGAGTTGGCAGAGGGAAGAAGGCACACGGTAGACTGAACTCCCAGGAAGCACGAGGCAACCACCTGGCAGACACTGCCGTGAGACAAGCCGCAAGCGGGGTACGCATTCTGGACAAGCCGATAGACCCCACTCAAGACACGGCACAGATCACCATGATCTTGCAGAACCCACCTGTAGATCGAACCTGCCTCAAGGAGCAACAACAAGCAGCAAGTAAGGAAGAAAAGGAAACATGGACGCAGAAGGGAGCCACATCGAAGGATGGAATCATGGAATTGAACAGAAGACCATGTCTGCCACGGTCCATGTTCCCAGCGGTAGTACAGTGGGCCCACGGTGCCTCTCACCTGTCAAAAATGTTGATGAATGCTCTGATCAATAAGTACTACCTGGCTCCGGGAATCACCCCACTCACCAATAACTTTTGTAAGTCATGCACCATCTGTGCCAAGTGCAATCCAGGAAAAAATGGAAAAGGTACCCCTGAAGCATCTTGTTCACTGACTTAGGCTTCAGCATGCAGAACAAAGCACACACCCAAATGCTATCCTCTGCATTTGTCTCAGGCCTCAAAGAGCCAATCCGAAAGGGTCTTCTTCTATCACGCCCAGAGTACAGGGTATTGCCCCTGGATACCTTGCTGTTAGTGGCAAAGGGTCTAGAATCGTCACAAAGTTGTAGAAGAGTAGCTCCTCTCACGATGACCTCTGACACACTCTGCCACCAGCAACACGAAACACACAAGTTTGTTACAACTGCAGAAGGCCCGGGCATTTCAAGAGGGAATGTCGAAGTCTTTGGAGGTATGTTCAAAGACCACCCGGCCAGGAGCGTGACCCAAGAGAAGGCACCCAACATCAGGGACGGGACATCCCGCCTGGCCACTCACCTAACACCTGGCCGCCGCCTCCTCCACCCGACCTCCTCCACTAGGATTCCGGCAAGCCTGTGCCGCTCACCCCTGTCATGGCTGTGTCATCCGGGGACCTCTTGCTAAGTTAACCGTCCCCATTGAAGGCCATCCCACCACCTTCCTATGCGACACAGGTGCTGCCAGAAGCGTGATCAGAGCAGAGGAGTTTGCCTGATACCTCTTTCCTTTCAGACATTGATGTAACATGTGTTGGCGTGGACGGAACGCCAAGGAAAAGTTCCTGACCCGCCCTTTACAAGTTGGCAATTTTCCTGATCTACTAGCAAGGTTTGTAGTCTCCTCCACATGCCCCTTGAACTTGTTGGGAACTGATGTCTTATCTAGACTCCGGGCTTCTATTTCTTTCCAGCCCAATGCCAGCATTCAAGTGTCATCACCACTGACTGTTGATGATGCCTCAGCCCTTTGCTCCATTCCCCTTCTATTATCCTTAGACGTACAAGACGAGGCTGCAATTCCAGAGGAGATCTTGAACCGCATTCCTCTTCGCCTGTGGTCCACAGGTCCTGAAGACATAGGACACCTGAAAGTGCCACCAGTCATGGTGCGATTGAAACCTGGAGCCCCCTTGCCCAGAAAACCACAATACCCCTTGAAGGTAGCTCAATCTGCAGCCATTTCAAACCAAGTCAAGACCCTTGTGTCTAATGGAGCTCTGATACCCTGCACATCCCCATGCAACACACCATTGTTCCCAGTGAAGAAGCGGACCCCAAAAGGAGAGCCAGATAAATACAGAATGGTCCGAGACCTTCGGGCAGTCAATGAAGCTACGGTGCTAGAAACCCCAATTGTTCCCAACCCACACACCTTACTAGCTGGGGTACCCCCTACCTCGAAGTATTTCACGGTGATCGACCCGGCAAACGCTTTCTTCAGCCGGTTTCTCTTTGCCTTCACCCACGAGGGCCGGCAGTATACCTGGGCTCTTATGCTCCAAGGGGCCCAAAACTCTCCCTCCCAAGTTGCCAGAGCAATGACCCTCATTCTGGACACCTGGACGAAATTACACCCGGCCGTCGCACTCCTCCAGTATGTGGATGACCTCCTACTCTGCGCAGACACCCTTGAAGACGCCTCAACCCTCTCAGAAAGTCTCCTTCATTACCTGGCTGACCAAGGATGCACAGCCTCGAAACAAAAAGGTACAGTGGTGCAAAGAGAAGGTGGTTTTCCTGGGTCATTGCATCTCTCAGGGCACCCGACATCTCACTCAAGAGAGAGTAGCTGCGATCAAGGGGATTCCCTTGCCACAGGGTCCGAAATCCCTTCATGCCTTCCTAGGATTAATCTCCTACTGTCGCTCTTGGATCCCAGGAGCCTCCCTCCTGATGCAGCCCCTCTACAATGCCCTGAAGTCGGACCCCTTCCTATTATCTCCGGAGGCCCTGACTAACTTCGAGGTTCTGAAAGGGATCTTGGCCACTGCCCCGCCTTGGGCCTCCCGGATTATGAGAAGCCCTTTAGACTACTCGTTTCGGAACGACAAGGCCATGCTGCAAGAGTGCTTGAGCAGACCCATCGCAACAGGCTTAGGCCCATCGGTTATTACTCCTGCCAGCTGGACTCAGTAGCCAGGGGGGGACCCTGGGGACCATACAGGACAGTATCACACTGGATATGCCGTCACCACTGAAGAAACGGTCCTACAGGCCTCGGCATTACCCCCCTCCACGTCA